>NW_017683075.1:0-8946 GCF_001879085.1 Nicotiana attenuata
CTAATAGGAGCTAGGCAAGCCAATCATCAATTACCTCTTTTAGCAAACATCAACAGTATTAACAATAATGAAGCGTTTAACAATAAAGCGGAAATCTCAAATAAAATTTACTAAAAGAAATGCGGAAGTTTAACAATCCTCTACCCAAGACTGGTGCCACAATACACACGAACGTCTAGAAATACTAAATACAAGGTTTGAATGAATCATAAAATTGTCTGCTACGGTGCAACGATAACAAACTGAATAAAATAGAAAGGACTCCGGGCCTGCGGACGTCAGCAAGGCTACCTCGAATGTCCCTGGACTGGAAACTCGCTCCCAGAATGCTACTGCTACTCAAATGCTGCTCCAGCACCTGGATCTGTGCAAAAGATGCACAGAGTGTAGTATCAGCACAACCACCCCATGTGCTGGTAAGTGCCTGGCCTAACCCCGGCGAAGTAGTGACGAGGCTAGACCGGACTACCAAACAAGCCTGTGCAGTTCAAATATATATATATATACGCAATAGAAGAGAATACAGAAATTTAACAAGTCAAGAGGGAGGGGAGCATGCTGTAGGGGCTGTAGCAGTTTAGAATACAAGGTCAATAAATAAGGAATGAAACGGTACAACTACAAAGTCAACGAGAGTGATAATCAAAACATGGCACGGAATGTCCCTTCGTGCATTACTAATCAAAACATGGCACGGAATGTCCCTTCGTGCAATAATAATCAAAACATGGCACGGAATGTTCCTTCGTGCATTAATAATCAAAACATGGCACGGAATGTTCCTTCGTGCATTAATAATCAAAACATGGCACGGAATGTTCCTTCGTGCAATAATAATCAAAACATGGCACGGAATGTTCCTTCGTGCAATAATAATCAAAACATGGCACGGAATGTTCCTTCGTGCATTAATAATCAAAACATAGAACGGAATGTTCCTTCGTGCATTAATATATTCTCAAAACAAATCGTGCACGGCATGTTCCTTCGTGCTTTATCAAACTTCCTCACCCAAACAACAATCACAAACAATGGGGCGAGGGATAGACAAACAGTAATAGAAGTCCCGGCAAGGGAAAACACAAGTAAACAGCTAAATCCCGGCAAGGTAACAACAACAATAACTTTCACATCCCGACAAGGGAGAAAATCACTATACGAACACAGCCCGGCAAGGGAATAATCACATTTCTTTCTCTTTCTTTCATTTCTTATTCAACAATTACTTTAGCAGTCGAGCCAACACTCCAAAGAGTTCACAAGTCATAATTCTTTCTCATACCCTTCACATTATATAGAAATCATCAATTACACAAGGAAGAGTCACAACAAAATCAAAATAAGCACAACTAAGGATTCACGGTCATGCTAGACACCAGTGTATAGATACTCGTCACCATGCCTATACACCGTACTCAACAATTAGCAGCAAACAATACTCTAATCCTATTCCCTCAAGACAAAGTTAGATCAAACACTTACCTCGAATGCTCCAAACTCAACTCAAGCCTCTAGTATAGATTTACCCCTCGAATTCGGCTCCAACACAGTCAAATCTACGAAATAATGACTTTACAATATTAATAATAGCTAAACAAACTAAACCCAATGCCTAAATATGAATTTCTAAGCTTTCTTCCCAAAAATTCCAAAATCGACCCCGGGCCCACATGGTCCAAATACGAGGCTCGGACCAAAACCCAATCACCCATAACCCCACGAGTTCAAATATGCAATTTGTTTTAAGATTCGACCCCAAATTGAGGTTGAATCACCCAAAATTCTCAAAACCCTAACTCTACCCAAAACCCTTAATTTCTACTTTGATTTCATGTTTTTAGGCTTAGAAACTTGCTAATTAATGAAGGAAAAGTGAAGGAAATGAGTGGGGAATTACTTACCCAAGTGGTCTTGAAGAATGGGGGCTTTAATGGCTTCCTAAAGCTTGGGAGAGAAGAGAGCTCGTGAGAAAATTGGATAAATCCCGTAGGTTCTGATTCTGAAATTTTAAAATTATAGCTGGGCGATTTTGTTCTATGCGTTCGCGACCAAGGGGTCGCGTTCGCGAAGACGGGTGGACTGGAAGCATCGCGTTCGCGATAGTGGGGCTGCGAACGCGTAGAGAAATTTTTCTGGGGTCTGGGGTCTGGGCCTACGCGAACGCGATAGGAGACACGCGAACGCGTTGAAGGAAGCAGCAGAGCTTCGCGATCGCGATGGCCAGAACGCGAACGCGAAGGAGGGAGAGGGCAAGGCTATGCGAACGCGAAGGAAACACTGTGAACGCGAAGAAGGGTCTTTCTGTGTAAAAATTGCAGAAAAATCTGAAGTCTTTCTAAGTTTAAAAACACCCCGAACACCTCCGAAAACACACCCGAGCCTCGGGGCTCCTAACCAATCACACACACTAACTCAACAACATCCTACGAACTTACTCGAGCGATCAAGCCGCCAAAATAACATCAAAATCATTGAATCAAGCCCCAAATTCATCATTTTTCATTATAACTTCATAAACTTTCAACTTTAGATATTTAGGTCCGAAACACGTCAAATGACGTCCGATTTCGACCAAACTTTACAGAAAGCGCTTAACACATATTTAAGACTTGTACCGGGCGTCGGAACCAAAATACGAACCCGATACCGTAGTCTTTTAATCAATTTTCATTTCCATTTTCCTTAATAATTTCAGAAAGACAATTTCACAGAAAAATTCTTTTACTCGGGTTCTAGACCTCGGATTTCGACTCCGGGCACATGCCCGAGTCCCATATTTTTCTACGGACCCTCCGGGACTGTCGAATCACGGGTCCGGGTCCGTTTACCAAAAATGTTGACCGAAGTCAACTTTAAATCATTTTAAAGCCACATTTTGAAATTTTTCACAGAATTTAACATATAGTCTTTCCGGCTACGCGCCGGGACTGCGCATGCAAATCGAGGCAACTAAAGGTGAGGTTTTCAAGGCCTCGGAAGCGCGGAATGAATGAGGAAACAGGTGATGACCCTTTGGGGTCGTCACATCCTCCACCTCTAAAACAACCGTTCGTCCTCGAACGGACAAAAGAATGAAGTACCTGAGTCGGGAAATAAATGGGGATAACGGCTCCGCATATCGGATCCGGACTCCCAGGTCGAGGCCTCAGGGGGCTGACCTCTCCACTGAACATGAACAGAGGGAAAGCTCCTAGATCTCAACTGACGAACCTTCCGGTCTAGAATAGCTATCGGCTCCTCCTCATAAGATAAATCCTTGTCCAATTGGACAGTGCTGAAGTCTAACACATGGGTAGGATCGCCGTGATACCTCCGAAGCATAGACACGTGAAAAACTGGATGCACGGCTGATAAGCTAGGTGGCAATGCAAGTCTATAAGCCACCTCTCCCACTCGATCAAGAATCTCAAATGGGCCAATGAACCTAGGGATAAACTTGCCCTTTTTCCCAAATCTCATCAAGCCCTTCATAGGCGACACTCGGAGCAAGACCCGCTCACCAACCATGAAAGCTACATCTCGAACCTTACGATCCGCATAACTCTTTTGCCGCGACTGAGCCGAACGAAGCCTGTCCTGAATGATCTTGACCTTATCCAAGGCCTCCTGAACTAAATCTGTACCCAATAACCGAGCCTCTCCCGGCTCAAACCACATTGGCCTTCCCCGGGTGATACAAAATAGTAACATCATAGTCTTTCAACAACTCCAACCATCTTCTCTGCCTCAAATTCAATTCCTTCTGCTTGAACAAGTACTGAAGGCTCTTGTGGTCAGTGAACACCTCACATGCCACGCCATACAAATAGTGCCTCCAAATCTTCAAGGCGTGAACAATAGCTGCCAACTCTAAATCATGCACTAGATAGTTCTTCTCCTGAATCTTCAACTGTCTCGAAGCATAGTCAATAACCTTGCCACCCTGTATCAACACTGCACCAAGCCCAATACGGGAAGCATCACAATAGACTGTATAGGGCCCTGATCCTGTGGGCAAAACCAACACCGTTGCTGAAGTCAGAGCTGTCTTGAGCTTCTGAAAGCTCGCCTCACACTCATCTGACCATCTGAACTGGGCACCCTTCTAGGTCAATCTGGTCATCGGGGCTGCAATAGATGAAATCCCTCCACGAACCGTCTGTAGTAGCCTGCCAACCCCAAGAAACTTCGAATCTCTGCCGTTGATGCTGGTCTAGTCCAGCTCTTGACTGCCTCTATCTTCTTCGGGTCCACCTGAATACCCTCTGCTGATACGACGTGACCCAGAAATGCAACCGAACTCAACCAGAACTCGCACTTCGAGAACTTAGCATATAACTGACTATCCTTCAGACTCTGAAGAACCGCTCTGAGGTGCTGCTCGTGCTCCTCCTGGCTGCAGGAGTACACTAGAATATCATCAATAAAGACTAACACGGACAAGTCCAAGTAAGGCCTGAACACTCGGTTCATCAACTCCATAAATGATGCTGGGGCATTGGTCAACCCAAATGACAAGAACAAAACTCATAATGCCCATACTGAGTGCGGAACGCTGTCTTAGGGACATCAGACGCCCAAATCCTCGGCTGATGGTAGCCAGATCTCAAGTCTATCTCTGAAAACACCTTCGCACCCTGAAGCTGGTCAAACAATCGTCAAATCCTCGGCAGTGGATACTTGTTCTTAATCGTTACCTTGCTCAACTGCCGGTAATCTATGCACATCTTCATCGATCCGTCCTTCTTCTTGACAAATAACACTGGCACACCCCAAGGCGAAACGCTGGGTCTAATGAAACCCTTCTCAAGCAAATCCTGCAACTGATCCTTTAACTCTTTCAACTCTGGCGAGGCCATGCGATACAGCGGGATGGAAATGGGCTGAGTGCCCGGAGCCAGATCAATAAAAAAAATCAATATCCCTGTCGGGCGGCATACCCGGCAGGTCTGAAGGGAACACCTCGGGGAACTCCCGAACAATAGGAACAGAATCAATAGAAGGGACCTCTGCGCTGGAATCACGAACATACGCTAGATAAGCTAGACACCCCCTTCTCGACCACGCGTCGAGCCTTAACATATGAATTAACACTGCGGGTGGTATGACCTGGGGTCCCTCTCCACTCCAAACAGGGCAAATCTAGTAAAGCCAAGGTCACGGTCTTGGCGTGACAATCCAAGATAGCATGATACGGGGGCAACCAATCCATCCCTAATATAACATCGAAATCCACCATGTCTAAGAGAAATAAATCAACACGGGTCTCAAGACCCTCAAACACTACCACACAGGGACGATGAACTCGGTCAACCACTATAGAATCACCCACCGGTGTAGATACATAAACAGGAATACCCAAAGCATCGCTAGGCATAGCCAGGTAGGGTGCAAAATAGGACGACACATACGAATATGTAGACCCAGGGTCAAATAGCACTGACGCATCTCTATCACAGACCAGAATAGTACCTGTAATAACAGTATCTGAAGACTCAGCCTCTAGCCTGGCTGGCAAAGCATAACACCGGGGCTGGGCCCCACCTCCCTGAACTATGTCCCTGGGACGATCGGCTACTGGCTGACCCCTACCTCTGGCGGTCCGAGCTCCACCTCTACGGTCTCTACCTCCACCTCTATGATCCCTACCCCCGCCTCTAGCTGGCTGAGCGAGCTGTGGATCACCTGGTACCTGAATCATGGGGCGAGGACCCTGCTGCTGAGAGCTACCCGAGGCTCGAGGGCAAAATCTGACAATGTGACCGGGGTCACCACAACCATAACAAGCCCTCGGCTGCTGAGATTACTGGCCCTGTCGACCTGAATGTCCTCCTCGGAAGCTCTGAAGTGGAGGTGCACTGATGGGCTGCTGATCAGAATAATGCTGCTGAGAACCACCACCGCCTGGAGTACCATGAGAAACCTGGAGCGCTAACTGAAAGGGTCTCGGTGAATGACCTCTACCATAAGAATCCCTACCTCCAGACGAGGTACCACTGAACCTACNGAACAATAGGAACAGAATCAATAGAAGGGACCTCTGCGCTGGAATCGCGAACATACGCCAGATAAGCTAGACACCCCCTTCTTGACCACGCGTCGAGCCTTAACATATGAATTAACACTGCGGGTGGTATGACCTGGGGTCCCTCTCCACTCCAAACGGGGCAAATCTGGCAAAGCCAAGGTCACGGTCTTGGCGTGACAATCCAAGATAGCATGATACGGGGGCAACCAATCCATCCCTAATATAACGTCGAAATCCACCATGTCTAAGAGAAATAAATCAACACGGGTCTCAAGACCCTCAAACACTACCACACAGGGACGATGAACTCGGTCAACCACTATAGAATCACCCACCGGTGTAGATACATAAACAGGAATACCCAAAGCATCACTAGGCATAGCCAGGTAGGGTGCAAAATAGGACGACACATATGAATACGTAGACCCTGGGTCAAATAGCACTGAAGCATCTCTAATACAAATCAGAATGGTACCTGTAATGTCTGCACCTGAAGACTCAGCCTTTGGCCTGGCTGCTGGCTGGCCTCTACCTCTAGCGACCTGAACTCCACCTCTAAGACCTCTACCTCCACCTCTAACACCTCTGCCACCGCCTCTAGCTGGCTGGGCAGGCTGAGGAACCTCTGGTGCTTGAATCATAGCACGAAAACTCTGATGCTGAGAGCTGCTCAGAACTCGAGGGCAAAACCTGACAATGTGCCTCGGATCACCACAAGCATGGCAAGACCTCGTCTGCTACGGCTGAGCACCCGTCAACCTCGGGCAAACCCTCCTGTTGTGACCATACTCATCACACTCATAACATCTACACAAACGCTGCAGCTGAGGGAACTGAGGCTGACCCTGTCGACCTGAATGACCACCTGAAGTACCATGAGTGACATGGGGAGCTGACTGAAAGGGCCAAGGAGAATGGCCTCTACCATAAGTACCTCTACCTCCAGACGAGATACCACTGAATCTGCCTGCATGATGAGGCCTCTTATCCGACCTATGACCGCCTCCCTGTGGCAGGACCACCTCAACTCTACGGCCCACATTGGCCGCCTCCTGAAAAGTGATCTCACTCCCGGCCTGAGCCACTGTACCCGGCTGATCCGCCACCGCTGGCTGAACTCCTGGAATCAAACCCGCTCGAATGACACTCTCCACGAAGCCTACCAATCGGACTAGAGCGTCCTGAAGAACTGGGATGGCAATGAACCCCTCTGGGACCTGAGCTGGGCCCACCGGGACTGCTGGGGCTGGAACCTCCTCCTCCAAATCAACCTGACGCTCCGCCACTGGGGCTGCTGCTGGGGACTCGGACTGTAGAGCGCTAGATGAGGACGCGCGTGTTCTCGCCATCTGCGAAAGAACAGAGTAGAAGCTCAATCGGGGTTTGAGAAACAGAACCGCACGACAAGAAAGAACAAATGTGAAGTTTTTCCTAACTCTGTAGCCTCTGGGGATAAATACAGACGTCTCCGTACCGATCCCTCAGACTCTACTAAGTTTGTCCGTGAGTTGTGAGACCTATGTAACCTAGTGCTCTGATACCAACTTGTCACGAGCCGGATTTCCCACCCTCGGGAGTCGTGATGGTGCCTACTAATAGGAGCTAGGCAAGCCAATTATCGAATACCTCTTTTAGCGAACATCGAAAATATTAACAACAATGAAGCATTTAACGAATAAGGCGGAAGTCTCAAATAAAATTTACTAAAAGAAATGCGGAAGTTTAACAATCCTTTACCCAATACTGGTGTCACAATACTCACGAACGTCTAGGGAAATACTAAATACAAGGTGTGAATGAAACATAAAACTGTCTGCTACGGTACAACGATAACAAACTGAATAAAATAGAAAGGACTCCGGGCCTGCGGGCGTCAGCAAGGCTACCTCGAATGTCCCTGGACTGGAAACTCGCTCCCAGAATGCTACTGCTACTCAAATGCTGCTCCAGCACCTGGATCTGTGCAAAAAGATGCACAGAGTGTAGCATCAGCACAACCGACCCCATGTGCTGGTAAGTGCCTGGCCTAACCCCGGCGAAGTAGTGACGAGGCTAGACCGGACTACCAAACAAGCCTGTGCAGTTCAAATATATATATATACGCAATAGAAGAGAATATAGAAATTTAACAAGTCAAGAGGGAGGGGAGCATGCTGTAGGGGCTGTAGCAGTTTAGAATACAAGGTCAATAAATAAGGAATGAAATGGTACAACTACAAAGTCAGCGAGAATGATAATCAAAACATGGCACGGAATGTCCCTTCGTGCATTACTAATCAAAACATGGCACGGAATGTTCCTTCGTGCAATAATAATCAAAACATGGCACGGAACGTTCCTTCGTGCAATAATAATCAAAACATGGCACGGAATGTTCCTTCGTGCAATAATAATCAAAATATGGCACGGAATGTTCCAATAATAATCAAAACATGGCACGGAATGTTCCTTCGTGCAATAATAATCAAAACATGGCACGGAATGTTCCTTCGTGTATTAATATATTCTCAACACAAATCGTGCACGGCATCAACCTTCGTGCTTTATCACTCTTCCTCACCCAAGCAACAATCACAAAAAATGGGGCGAGGGGATAGACAAACAGTAATAGAAGTCCCGGCAAGGGAAAACATAAGTAAACAGCTAAATCCCGGCAAGGGAATAACAACAATAACTTTCACATCCCGACAAGGGAGAAAATCACTATACGAACACAGCCCGGCAAGGGAATAATCACATTTCTTTCTCTTTCTTTCATTTCTTACTCAACAATTACTTTAGCATTCGATCCAACGCTCCAAAGAGTTCACAAGTCATAATTCTTCCTCATACCCTTCACATTATATAGAAATCATCAATTACACAAGGAAGGGTCACAACAAAATCAAAATAAGCACAACTAAGGACTCACGATCATGCTAGACTCCAGTGTATAGATA
>NW_017683076.1:0-4460 GCF_001879085.1 Nicotiana attenuata
TTCTGAAAGACTTGGAGGAGCCAGGCATGAAGAAATTGGTTGATGCCCTGGATGCACAAGGGTGGAAGGACATGGTTCTTCAACTGGATGGTGGCTTGCAAGAAAAGAGCTGATAGAGTTTATGGCAAATGCCACAGTGGTGAATGGGGTTGTTACAAGCTTGGTGAGAGGAGTAGAGGTGCAGTTTGATGCACCTAAATTGGGCAGAATTCTAGACATACCCTGTGAGGGCTATGATGACTATACTAGGCAAAGGTGGCTTTGTCTAGATTCTCTCCCTTCTGCTCTCCAAATCACCAGAAATTTCTGTGATACCAAGTCTGCTGAAGAAGTGCATGAGGCTAGGTTTGTGCAAAAGAGTGAGATGAAGCCTGAGCACAAGGTGCTTTTTGAATTTGTGAACAAGTGCTTGTTGCCCAGACAGGAGAGAAGGCACACTGCAAATTATATGGACCCGGTCCTTCTGGAGTGTCTTGTGAGAGGAAAGCAGATTAATTGGCATGCTTTCATTGTCAAGCTGCTGGATAGAGTCATCAACGGCTCCAAGGCCCATGCCACTCCTTATGGGTTTATACTGACAATTGTCTTGGCTAAGTTAGATGTGCCATTGAAAAAGTGGGAGATGGCCTCCAGCAAAGAGCACTTTGGTATCAAAACTCTGCAGGCTTGTGATTATCTGCTAAGTGTAACTCCTGTTGAACCTGGTTCATCCTTGAAGACTCCTGTGAACAGCAAAATTAGGGCATTGGTTCTAGAATGTGGAACAAAAGATGCAGAAATTGCTAGGCTCCAGGCTCGCATTGCTGAACTGGAAAGTGAAAGAAATGGCCTCAAAGATGAGCTAGCAAAGGAAAAAGAAAAGAGTGAAGGGATGCTCCAAACAATGCTCAATCTTCTTCAATCCCAACCCTCTAGTTCCTCCAAGCCCTAGAACAAGTTTAGAAACCCCCTCAGTGACCCAGATTCGGGACTTTTATCTGTTTTTTGCTCATGGTTGGATGTTTGTTTTTCTTTTTGTGGTCTGTTATGTGGAAACACCCCCTAATCAATGAAAATATGCTTTGTTTTCTCTTGATATATGATACTTCTGATCTAAATAGTTAAAGTTTTTTGAAGTTGATTATTGATTAACTAAATCATGTTTTCACTTGCAGTTGCTCCAGTGGCCATGAGTAATAATTAACATCTGGGATTCATATATGCAACTTTTCGATGATGCCAAAAGGGGGAAGAGATATTGTGTTTTACTTTGTATTCTGAAATAAAGTGATATTTATAACCTGATTAAACCTGGTTCTTAATGATAAGTTAAATTAAAGTGAGAAAATTAAGCTGAGTTCCACAAGGTCTCTGATCAATAAAAGCATAGAGTTTGTCATCATCAAAAAGGGGGAATTTGTTGGCCCAAGTTCAGATGAAGTTTTGAAGATTGACAAAATGAACTCAGTCATGAACCAGGTCCATCATGTGAGACATACACAGTGTTGATATATTTATTCATGTGACAGACGTGTCAAGATAAGTCTCAAGGGTCAGCAACAATCAGTAACAATATCTTCAGAGTTGATCGAAAAGGTTGCATAGGATAAGGAGTTGAAGTCTCCGTATGTAAAGAGAACTACATCCGGATCAAGGATAAGGATTGGAGTTTGAGTTGTTCTAGGACTCGAATTTGATGAAGGATCATCAATTCGAGTTTTAATCAAACTCTGATTACTAACTCTATAAATAATAAAGATTGTTCTCTTTTACAGGTGATTGCACATACGCAGAAGTTAAACTAAATTGAGAGCAAAAGAGCTAGGCGAATTTTGCAAGCAATTTATGTGTGATTCAAGTGTGCAAATCTGAAGTTACATGAACCAAGAGTGAAGAACCAATTCCATTGTGTTTTTCTTTATTTCTAGTTCAATTGTAGTAGGTTTTTCATATTGTACCTTTCAGCTTTATCTAGAAGCAATTGAAATAGGTATATTGAGTATTCAAGTTAGAGTTAACTTGAAGGTGTCGCAACAGTTGAGGCTGTGTGCTACACTGGGATTAGAGTTTAATCCTTAGGTTTACAAGAGTTTGTAAATGATGTTTTTGGCTCAGTGATTTTAGTGGAAGTTTGGGAAAATCCTACTGAGTAGTAGGTCGTGGTTTTTTCACCTTTTGAGCCAGGTGTTTTCCACGTAAAAATCTCTGTGTTCTTTATTTTATGCACTCTTAATTCCACAAACAGTTATAGTAAGTATATCTAGAAGAACCAGGTTCTTCTAGTGCGAAAATTAGGTACCACACAAATCACCCCCCTCTTGTGTGGTATTGACGTTTAGAACATCAAAAGCCAATTTCCAGAAGGCATATATATCCCAACAAGGATCTGCATGATTTGATGTGGATGGGAGCAACAGACCACCAACAGCATAAATTCCGGAGGCACATGGAATATATCAGGAAAGAAGACGAGGCAGCCTATCATTGGTTAATGCGGCATGACCCTGAAAAGTGGATTTTGTATGCGGATGGTGGCAGACGATGGGGAACTCTGACTACAAATATGTCAGAGTCTTTCAACGGGTTATTGAAGTCGGCAAGAGGATTGCCTGTCACAACCATGGTGCGGATGTCTTTCAAGCAGATGGCGGAGAGGTTTGTTGAAAGCTCTGCAGCTGCAACGTCATTGATGGAAAGGGGTGTTGAATTTATGCTAGTGCCGATGAAGAGATTTGAGAAATACAGACGGCGAGCACATTGGCATTCATTTTTGTAGTATGATAATGAAAGAAATATTTTTGAAGTTCGTACCGCTATCCATCAAAATCGGGGGAATAATGTACATACTGTAAATGAATCTACAAGGTTATGCTCTTATGGGAAATGGTCCATCTACCACATGCCTTGCTCACATGCCATCAAGTGCTTTCAAAAAGTTGGTTTAGGTATAACAAACTATGTTGATCAACAATATAGTGTTGCCAAGTACCTAAACACATATGCAGTTGTAGCCAGTGGGTGCTGAGCATTATTGGCCACCTGAACCATTTAAAATGGTGTGTAACAAGTCCTATTTGCATCGAATACAGGTGCAGAAGAGAACGCGTATAGGAACCAAATGGATGTTAGTGATACCGTTTATGCGTGCAGATGTGGTATATGCTCGCAAACAGGACACGACCGTCGAAAATGTCCTTCGGCTGGTTTGGGTGACAATAGTAATCAAGCTCGTGGTGGGTGTTCTTCTAGTGTGCCTAACTATCAATGAGTTTATGTTGTAATATTTAGTTGTTTTGTTTATGTTTCAAGTTTTATAAAATAAAATTATGTTTGTTAATTATGATTTGAACTTTTCCATTTCAGTTTTTTTAATGATAATTAAAAAAAATTATATATTCGGAAGAACTGGAAACAACATTGAAATTTCATAAAGCTGATTAATTTAATGTTAATTATGTTTGTTATTTTATATATGAGTGTTGTCTTGTCAAACTGAAAAAGCTGCCCAACTGACATAAAGTTGTTTCATACCCGTCAGAACCTTTAACACGCAAAGCATAACGCGGTTAAATACTACGTTATGTGTATATATAGCGCGGTTAAATACTACGTTATGTGTGTTGTCTTGTCGAACTGAAAAAGCTGCCCAACTGACATAAAGTTGTTTCGTACCCGTCAGAACCTTTAACACGCAAAGCATAGCACGGTTAAATACTACGTTATGTGTATATATAGCATGGTTAAATACTACGTTATGTGTGTTGTCTTGTCGAACTGAAAAAGCTGCCCAACTGACATAAAGCTATTTCGTACCCGTCAGTACCTTTAACACGTAAAGCATAGCGCGGTTAAATACTACGTTATGTGTATATATAGCGCGTTTAAATACTACGTTATGTGTGTTGTCTTGCCTATAAATAACAGGCTCATTCTAGTTATTTTCTGTGCTCAACAACAACTAATAGCAAATCTTTCAAGAAAAGCAAGGTTTTTTTAACGCACAAATGTCTCAACCTCTTTATGTACCAAGGTGCGAGTGTAGAAAAAAATGCATGATGCAAAAATGTTGGGATAATGGTGAAGTTGGACGCCGCTACTGGCACTGTGTGAACAAGTTTTATAAGGTTCCCGACGAACCTATTTGCGATTTTGAGGTATGGGTTGATGAACCCTGTTATCAGGAATGCTACAAAGAATCTTTGCAGCATCTTCATAATTTGTGTTTAAAACAGTGGGAACGTGAAAGAGAACATAAAAGAGAGGTTGCGGAGTTGAAAGCGACACTGAAAGAGGTAGAAGAAGAAAAATATAAGCTGGAAGAACAATTTAAGTGGTTGGAGCAGAGAATAATGGACGGCAGGGACTAAACATTGACATGTATGTGTTTAGTGTATTACTTTATCTTTATGTTTCCCGTGTCGTGTATTTTTATTAGTTGTACTGAATTTTAATTATGTTAAGTTGTCTATTTTTGTAGTTTG
>NW_017683076.1:8222-8946 GCF_001879085.1 Nicotiana attenuata
TTTTTTTAGAACACTAATATCTAAGTCCGGATAAATATAACATACTAGTTTCGCAAATAAAATACAAAACGACATGGAAACACATTCAAATCAACTAATATGCATTATTATACAAGTTTCGACATAAAATAAATCAAAATACCTAGATTTAGTATTTTTGAATAGTAAATTGGCTGAAAATTTGAGTCCAAAATAGTGAAACCACAATAATACGATGCTCTACTACGATGTGGGACCTACGTTCTTAGCGTTTTGTGTGACGGGAGGGGCCCACAATTTTTTTTAAGAGACGACAAGGGGTGGGGGGGGGGGGGGACCAGAATCGAAATCGAAAGGAAGTAAAAAAATAGGGGAGGAGGGAGTTCTGGTCTACGGGGAAGACGAAGGGGATTATTTAATCAGGGGTATAGCGCGCTAATTCTATGCGCTATAGGTATATCGCTTGATTTCTATGCGCTATACCTGGCAGTCAAATCGTCAGGGGGTATAACGCGCTTATTCTCCGCTCTATACCTTAACGGCAAAAGTTACCGTTAAGGTATAGCGTATCTGTGCTTAATGTCTAACATTGTTGTGTGTGTTTTTTGATGATGCCAAAATGGGAAAGATAAGGTTGGAAGGTGTGGGTTGTAAACACTTGTTGTGTTTATCTGGTTCTTTGATGTGATTACCTTGTTCTGCTGTGTACAAAGTTTGTCATCATCAAAAAAGGAGGAATTTTGAG
>NW_017683077.1:0-2661 GCF_001879085.1 Nicotiana attenuata
ATGTCGTATGGGTTCATTCACACTCTAAGGTTGCATATGAGGAGTTCCATGATGTAATATGCCTTGATACCACATACCTTGTGAATCGATACAATATGTCATTTGCTTCATTTGTTGGTGTCAATCAGCATAGGCAGTCCATACTTTTGGGATGTGCTCTTATGTCTAGTGAGGATATAACAAGTTACAAAATGGTGCTATCTACATGGCTTGGGGCTCTAAACAATGTTCATCCATTAGCTATCATGACTGACCAATGTGATAGTATAAAGGCTGCCATCAGTGCTATGATGCCAAATACAATACATAGATATTGTATATGGCACATATTCGCAAAGTTGCCTACGAAGTTAAGCGGAGTTCTTGATGGTAAGATTGCAAAGGTAGAATTTAAGGCTTTAGTCCTTGATAGCATTAACGTTGCTGAGTTTGAGAGACGATGGACTGATTTTATTGAAAAATATAACTTAGAGGAAAGGGATTGGTTTTATAAGCTTTATTTGGAGAAGGAGAAATGGGTTCCGGTATACCTAAATGACCACTTTTGGGCTGGGATGTTGTCCACACAAAGAAGTGAAGGAATGCATGCTTTCTTTGACGGATTCATCAACCGGCAAAGCACTTTGAAGCTATTTGTTCAGCAATATGAGTTAGCCATAAGAGCTAAGTTCGAGAAAGAATTGGAAGCTGAATATAGGTCAAGGTGCTTTGAACCAAAATGTTTATCTGAATTTGCATGGGAGGAAAAATTTCAAACATGTTATACTCGTGAAGTGTTTGAATTTTTTCAAGTACAGTTAAGGAAACTGTACCACTGTGAAATCAGCTCCCCTGAAGACCATCAAGCAACAGCAGGGGTGGAGAATTACATTATCTCAGATTATTCGTTCAGGAGTTTTAACACTAGAGATCCATTTGTATTCGCGGTTGAATATACACCTATTGGCGAATATCTAAGTTGCAGCTGCAAGTGGTTTGAAACAAGAGGTATTCTATGCTGCCATATACTTAAGGTGTTGTCTCATAAGAGGATTAATAACGTTAATGAGAGGTATATATTGAGAAGGTGGAGAAAAGATGTTGTTCGTCGGCACTTGAAACGTTTCTTTCTTGGAGGTTACCTACGTATGACTTCTGAATACATGATGTACAGGGAACTATTAAAGCATTTTGAACGGGTTTGTGATATAGCATTGGACACTGAAGTGATGAGGCGATATATTAAGTATCATTTGAACAGATTGGAGCATGACCTTTTGAATTGGGATGATGATCAAATGATAATTCCAGATTGGGAATTTGAAGATACACATGATGGTGTGGGTGAGGGTGTGGGTGAGGGTGAGGGTGAGGGTGAGGGTGAGGGTGATGGTAAAGGAAGAAATATAAGAGATCCTAGATACGTAGCTTCTCGTGGACGTCCAAGGTTGAATAGATATAGAGGGCGAATTGATTCATAATTTAGAAGTTCACAACCGGCTGGTGGAAGTGGAGTTACAGGTAATAGGAGGGGTAGAGGTGGTGGTAGAGGTGTTGGCAGAGGTGTTGGCAGAGGTGGTGGTAGAAGTGGTGGTAGAGGTAGTGGTAGAGGCCGTGGTAGAGGCCGTGGTAGAGGTGGTGGTAGAGGTGGTGGTAGAGGTAGTGGAAATACTGGGCTAGCGGAAGGAATTGAGGTAAAGTATAACAAATTATTATTATATCTTTTTCCGAAAAATACATTGCTTATTAGTGTTATTTACTCTATACAGCAAGATGATGCAACAGTACAAGCACACAGTAGCTTGCCTGATCTTAACGATGAAGCAGACTGGGAGATAGAAGACTTGACCGTTTAGTTTGAGATGATTTAAGTTTGAATCTTATTTAATTTTATTTGATATAGATTTTTTTGAATTTTTTGACGTTGTTTTGTAATAATTTAAACATGTGAGATAATAATTATCATTGTTAAATATTTCTTCATTTTATTCTTACTTCATTTTATCGGACTACACTAAGAAAATGTGATTAGAAGTGAAAGATTTCATAACATTATAATCAGTTCAAACTAAGAACTAAAATACTCACATTTAGTTACTATGAAGCATTTATTATTCCCAACCGTTTTAGTAGTGTGTAGGTAGAATTAGGTTGAATTTTAAGTGCATGAATCAGTCATAATCACTTCAAAAGTTGGAGGAATCTCTTCTTCAATATCACTGGAAGTAGAAGAGTAAGATATGTCGTCACTGCTAGTAGAAGAGTAAACTAGGGTTTGTGAGTGTTTTAGGTCTGTAGTGTTTGAGTATGTGACCATATTTATAGGGGCCAAGCCAGTATCAAACATCCTGATTTTCTGTCAGTGAAAAAAACAACCTATTTTTGGCCACACTATCTGGTTTTGTTTGAATTGTCGTAATTAATGATGTTAGTTGAATTGCATTTATTTCAGGGGAAATTTGGTGTTAGTTGACTTGCATTTATTATTTCGGTTACCAACCCTTTTTTGAACTAAAAACTATTCACATTCCAACTATATAGTTAGTTTTGTAGTTAGGGCAATGAAATGATACCAAGTGATATACCAATTTGATAACTGGAAAAATCAAAAGAGTCCGAAATCAAAATACACATTACATAATAACCAAACTGGAAAATAAAAGTACATATTACATAAAAAAA
>NW_017683077.1:3255-8944 GCF_001879085.1 Nicotiana attenuata
TATAATAGTCTTAGAATAATAATCCAATATTTAAGGAAGAATAATACTGAGAAAGATACGAAGTCTGATAAAAACACTCCCAAAAGATCTGGGGTCACGAGTCTAGAGCCTCTACAACAATCTGAATAACAATATCTGAACGAAAACACTCAAGTCTGGAAATGTATATATATAAATAAAACTGAAATAGGAAGAGTAGTCAGGTCCTGCGAATGTCAAGCAGCTACCTCAACAACTCTGATAAGCTCTGGAAAACAAAGACTGCTCAGCTAAGCCTCCGGTGTACCTGAATCTGCACACAAGGTGCAGGGAGTAGGGGTGAGTACTACCGACTCAGTGAGTAATAAGCATATAAAATGTCTGAAGATAAGAAATCCACGAAATGCCACAAAGCAAAGCTAAAACTAACAGTCCTACACCTTACTACGAACCAACAGCAAAACAACTTCAAATAATACCAGTCAAGTAAAATGTAAGGATGCAATGCAATGCACATGAACACGCTGTGGCGTACAGCCCGATCCATTTAACGTCGAGGGCGCTCACTGGGGGTGTGTACAGACTCCGGAGGGGCTCCTTCAGCCCAAGCGCAATATAATCATACCATTCGCTGCGGCATGCAGCCCGATCCATACTAAATCCACAATATGCATATGAGTCACGTAACAGGTTCAATTAATTTTCCCAATTTCCAATTTATTAAGAAGAATATACTTTAGATATTTAACTTCAGGAAAAGTGACTTAGCATTTTATAACAGTGATTAGACACAGGACTGAGATCAATGATTATACAAAGCATGCTATCACAATGACATTCAACCTCTAAGGATGCTACAGATCGGCACAAGGCCCCAAACACGGCAATAAGCCCAGATATATTCAATACAGGGTGCTTATCAATCGCCAATATAAAAACATTCTTGTTCGGGATGGACTAAGTCTCAATCCCAGTCATAACCAATCCCGCACCTGCCATGGGGTGCGAGTCACGCCCTACAATAGCGTCACAATGTGATAAGCCGGGGTTTCAAACCCTCAGGCTATCATATACACCAACTACTCACCTCTATCCGGCCGTAGAATGGTCCGCAATGCCTTTTCCTTTCGTATCGACCTCCTCGCGCGTCGAATCTAGTCAAAATCACAACGAATACATAAATATGGGTTAAAGAAACATAACCCAATCAAAAATACTCGAAAAGTACTAAAATTCACGAAGTTGGTAAAACCCGAGCCCCGGGCCCACTTCTCGAAAAATTCCGAAAATCACACCAACGGATTCTTCGTCTCGCCACGAGTCCGTACATGTAAAGTTTACCAAAATAGGAGCTCGTTTGACCCTCCAAATTCCATTTTTACATCACAGCTTTCCAAGCCCTAGCTTGACCCGTTTTTGATGAATTTTCTACAATTTACATGTAATTTCTACCATAGATTCGAATATTTAGGCCAAGGAACTTACCTCCAAGTGATTCTCAGTCAAAACTCTCGAATTTTCTAGTTCAAAGCTCTTAAGAACGTCAACAATGGAGGAAAAATATGAAAGGGTCGCGGATGAAATATTCTTTTAAAACCCTTCTGTCGCCCAGTCCAGTTTTCGCTTCTGCGGTCCCGCTTTCGCTTATGCGGGAACGCTTCTGCGGCCACATTTCCGCTTTTGCGATCTTCACTTAGAAACCCGGACTTCGCTTATGCGACGCGAAGTCCGCTTCTGCGGTTCCCTCAAAACCGCTTCTGCGGTACAGTGTCCGCTTATGCGGACCCGCTGGTGCGAGCCACCTTCCGCTTCTGCGGAATTTCCCTAGCCGGCCAATGACCGCTTCTGCAACCACGTATCCGCTTCTGCGGTACCGCTTCTGCGGTCCATTTCCGCAGAAGCGGAAACACCAGATGACAGCAAAATCTGACCTGCAACACACCTCAAAACTCTCGTTTAACCACCCGAATTCACTCCGAGGCCCTCGGGACCTCAACCAAATGCACAGATATGTTCTATTACTTCATTCAAACTTGCTCGTAACATAAAAACACTATCATAAACACCAAAATCATCGAATTACCACGGATTCAAGCCTAAGTTAAACTAAAACTTTCGAAACTTGCATTTAATCTAAAACCTGACCTAAACACCTCCGAATGATCTGAAACTTTGCACGCATATCCAAAATCACCTAACGGAGCTACTGCAACTCTCGGAATTCCATTCCGACCCTCGGATCAAAATCTCACCTACCATCCGGAATTCGCCAAAATCCAACCTTAGCCAATTCAAGCCTAATTCTACACCGGACCTCCAAATTCAATTCCGATTGCGCTCCTAAGTCACAAATCATCTCCCGAAACTGGTCGAATCATCGGAAATCCATTCCGAGCCTTCTAACTCATAAGTCAACATTCGGTTGACTTTTCCAAACAATCCTTCTCATAAAGAGACTTATTGTCTCATTTCTAACCGAACTCTGTCCGAATTACTTCCAATTCTCTAAACACATATAATGAAACATATAGAAGCAATAAACGGGGAAACGGGGCGGTAACTCCCGTAACGACGGGTCGGGTCGTTACAATCCATTAGCTATCATGACTGACCAATGTGATAGTATAAAGGCTGCCATCAGTGCTATGATGCCAAATACAATACATAGATATTGTATATGGCACATATTCGCAAAGTTGCCTACGAAGTTAAGCGGAGTTCTTGATGGTAAGATTGCAAAGGTAGAATTTAAGGCTTTAGTCCTTGATAGCATTACTGTTGTTGAGTTTGAGAGACGATGGACTGATTTTATTGAAACATATAACTTAGAGGAAAGGGATTGGTTTTATAAGCTTTATTTGGAGAAGGAGAAATGGGTTCCAGTATACCTAAATGACCACTTTTGGGCTGGGATGTTGTCCACACAAAGAAGTGAAGGAATGCATGCTTTCTTTGACGGATTCATCAGCCGGCAAAGCACTTTGAAGCTATTTGTTCAGCAATATGAGTTAGCCATAAGAGCTAAGTTCGAGAAAGAATTGGAAGCTGAATATAGGTCAAGGTGCTTTGAACCAAAATGTTTATCTGAATTTGCATGGGAGGAAAAATTTCAAACATGTTATACTCGTGAAGTGTTTGAATTTTTTCAAGTACAGTTAAGGAAACTGTACCACTGTGAAATCAGCTCCCCTGAAGACCATCAAGCAACAACAAGGGTGGAGAATTACATTATCTCAGATTATTCGTTCAGGAGTTTTAACACTAGAGATCCATTTGTATTCGCGGTTGAATATACACCTATTGGTGAATATCTATGTCGCAGCTGCAAGTGGTTTGAAACAAGAGGTATTCTATGCTGCCATATACTTAAGGTGTTGTCTCATAAGAGGATTAATGACGTTAATGAGAGGTATATATTGAGAAGGTGGAGAAAAGATGTTGTTCGTCCGCACTTGAAACGTTTCTTTCTTGGAGGTTACCCACGTATGACTTCTGAATACATGATGCACAGGGAAATATTAAAGCATTTTGAACGGGTTTGTGATATAGCATTGGACACTGAAGTGATGAGGCGATATATTAAGTATCATTTGAACAGATTGGAGCATGACCTTTTGAATTGGAATGATGATCAAATGATAATTCCAGATTGGGAATTTGAAGATACACATGATGGTGTGGGTGAGGGTGTGGGTGAAGGTGAGGGTGAGGGTGAGGGTGATGGTGAAGGAAGAAATATAAGAGATCCTAGATACGTAGCTTCTCGTGGACGTCCAAGGTTGAATAGATATAGAGGGCGAATTGATTCATACTTTAGAAGTTCACAAACGGCTGGTGGAAGTGGAGTTAGAGGTAATAGGAGGGGTAGAGGTGATGGTAGAGGTGGTGGTAGAGGTGTTGGCAGAGGTGTTGGCAGAGGTGGTAGAAGTGGTGGTAGAGGTGGTGGTAGAGGCCGTGGTAGAGGTGGTGGTAGAGGTGGTGGAAATACTGGGCTAGCGGAAGGAATTGAGGTAAAGTATAACAAATTATTATTATATTTT
Organism: Nicotiana attenuata; assembly: GCF_001879085.1. NCBI lineage: Eukaryota > Viridiplantae > Streptophyta > Magnoliopsida > Solanales > Solanaceae > Nicotiana > Nicotiana attenuata. The sequence continues at coordinate 7,275 of NW_017683077.1, forward strand.
TTTCCAAAAAATACATTGCTTATTAGTGTTATTTACTCTATACAGCAAGATGATGCAACAGTACAAGCACACAGTAGCTTGCCCGAACTTAACGATGAAGCAGACTGGGAGATAGAAGACTTGACCGTTTAGTTTGAGATGATTTAAGTTTGAATCTTATTTAATTTGATTTGATATAGATTTTTTTGAATTTTTTGACGTTTTTTTGTAATAATTTAAACGTGTGAGATAATAATTATCATTGTTAAATATTTCTTCATTTTATTCTTACTTCATTTTATCGGACTACACTAAGAAAATGTGATTAGAAGTGAAAGACTTCATAACATTATAATCAGTTCAAACTAAGAACTAAAATACTCACATTTAGTTACTATGAAGCATTTATTATTCCCAACCGTTTTAGTAGTGTGTAGGTAGAATTAGGTTGAATTTTAAGTGCATGAATCAGTCATAATCACTTCAAAAGTTGGAGGAATCTCTTCTTCAATATCACTAGAAGTAGAAGAGTAAGATATGTCGTCACTGCTAGTAGAAGAGTAAACTAGGGTTTGTGAGTGTTTTAGGTCTTTAGTGTTTGAGTATGTGACCATATTTATAGGGGCCAAGCCAGTATCAAACATCCTGATTTTCTATCTGTGAAAAAAACAACCTATTTTTGGCCACACTATCTGGTTTTGTTTGAATTGTCGTAATTAATGATGTTAGTTGAATTGCATTTATTTCAGGGGAAATTTGGTGTTAGTTGACTTGCATTTATTATTTCGGTTACCAACCCTTTTTTGAACTAAAAACTATTCACATTCCAACTATATAGTTAGGGTTTGTAGTTAGGGCAATGAAATGATACCAAGTGAGATACCAATTTGATAACTGAAAAATTAAAAGAGTCCGAAATCAAAATACAGATTACATAATAACCAAACTGGAAAATAAAAGTACATATTACATAAAAAAAAGCTAACAAAAGTTAAAAACAACACAAACTGGGAAGACAAAACATAACTAGATTTCAACGGGATCTTGGAGAGTTCCTCGGCCTGTCACATGCAATTGGAAGATAACACAGAATTCTGTAATTTCGACCAACTCAAAGTTAATTAACCAACCCCGCTTGATGTTATTATTCATCACAAAATATTTCCAACCGTCTTTGAACCATCTCCGCTTACCCATGTTAATTTCCATAAACCAAGGCTCGCCATCATAGTGAAGAACCGCTGTGCTATGTGATTCAGGAAGGTGTTCGTAAAAATATTTTGGAATATGCTGCAAACAAAAAGAAAAAAAATTGAGAGATTTGTTTGTTTCAAACTGGATTTGAGAGAAAAAAAAGAACCATCTCCGCTTACAACCAGATCTGTTTGTTTCAAACTGGATTTGGTTGAAACTCAATTTTTTATGTATACTTGGTTGGTTGAGAGATTAATAAAAAAAATTAAAAAAACAGTTTGTTTGATATTTTATTACAACCAGATCTGTTTGTTTCAAACTGGATTTGGTTGAAACTCAATTTTTTTTGGTTGAGACCAGATGTGCCCCTCTTCAAAACCCAGATGTGCCCCTCTTCAAAAATCAAGTCGAAAATCACAAGCATTAAAAAAAACAGAATTTTAAATGAAAAAAAGAGCTCATTTACCATATAATCTTGCGTTATGTATGAATCCGTC
>NW_017683078.1:0-8942 GCF_001879085.1 Nicotiana attenuata
ACTGATGTCATGGTGTTATCTGAATACATGCCTAATGGAAATCTAGGAGCTGCTTTACATGGGAAACAAGCTGCAAAAATGCACGTGGATTGGTTGTCGAGATACAACATTGCTCTTGGTGTTGCTCATGGTCTCGCCTACCTTCACCACGATTTCCATCCACCAGTCATACATCGGGATGTCAAGTCAAGCAACATTCTTCTTGATTCAGATTTTGAGGCAAGAATTGCAGATTTTGGCTTGGCAAGAATGATGCTTCATAAGAATGAGACTGTCTCTATGGTAGCAGGATCATATGGCTATATAGCACCAGGTAAAAAAAAAAAATTCTTGAACCTTAAAATGATTTCATTTCATGTACATATAATTTAAGAAATTCATTTTGCTTCCTCTTTTCTTTTGCAGAATATGGATACACATTGAAGGTTGATGAGAAGAGCGACATATACAGTTACGGAGTGGTGCTTTTGGAGCTTCTGACTGGGAAAATGCCATTAGACTCTTCTTTCAGCGAGTCCATTGACATTGTACGATGGGTTAGAAGGAAAGTGAACAACAAGGCATCAGAGGAAACATTAGATCATGATGTAGCTGGACAATGTAAACATTAGATACAAGTACGTACTGACCTCGATTATTACTCCCAGTAGATAGACGATTGATTAGTTGCACAGTAGCTTGTTGTGCAGAGGAAGCATCTCCAGGTGAAAGAGCATTGAAACCTAGCATGCTGGGATCAACCCGTAAGTCTGGATTCAGACGCTTAAGTTGTGAAATGATGTTAACTGCAACTTGTAGTTCCATGGCATCTTTTTGTGCATTGAACTTTTCCAGCATTCTTTGTTGCATCCTTTCTTCCATTTCCACCATTTTTTGTTGCAGCATCTCATCGGTAGAACTTGAAGAGGTTCCAATATCTCCCACCATTTTTTAATTTTTTATTTTTACTTGAACGCCCTTCCTGATTCATGATCCGCTTTCCTCTGTTCAAAATTAGATACACATGAGAGCTAAGAAGTATTTGAACACAAACAATGGAATCAATTGAGTAACTTCATGCTGGTAAGATACAAACAGTAAGTAACAAGAGTCATGGTAAACCCTGTGACTGAACAATCTAATATTGTTTGAACAATCTTTAGATTCTGAAAGAAATAAAAGAATAAAGAGAACCATGCTCCATAGAGAGGTTTCCTTATTTTCTAGTACTTCTTTTCACCTCATGTACAACATTCCTGAAATACGTTTCTGTATCTATAGCCAATGTAGTTTCACCTTTCTGTTAAGAATTCAATTATTAGTCCTTGTGCGTCTTATAGCCAATTGCTCATAGTCTCATTCTCTGGAATCTAATCAAGTGTCACTAAAGCTGCTAAGTAATACACCGAAGCAGTAAACAGAGGATAAAATGAGAAATCAATGTTATTAATACATTCAGAAAAATTCTATGACTCTGATTGGAACAATCACCAATGAGTTCAAACAACAGCTTGATAAAAGCTATCACATGGAAATGATGTACCTTCACTCGGATGAGTTAAAAACCTGGACCACTTTGTCCTAAATAAGGTGGAGTAATTTTGTGCAAACTTCAAAATTCAATCAGTTTCATTTCTCCAGAATTTTATTAGTGACCAACATCTTGAATGTATTTAATTTACTTAGTATGCAATACAGTCAACAACAAGAAAAATTGGAAACAGATTTAGAAGCATCTAGTTTAGAAAGGTATCAACTCCAATTACCATTCCCACAGCAGTAATAATCTAAAACCAAGTATAATTCAGGCAGAAATTTCCAGCATCATTTTTTTACCTTCAATAAAGCCTGAAAATTGGTTCAAGAAAGCATTGATCTGGTCCCTGTAGACATACCCAATACCGCCAAATCCACCAACAACACCCAAAAGCAAAAGACCAGCCAAAATGGTACCTTTAACTGCATTATCACCATCACTCTCAGTAGTCTCATTTTCATCATCTTTTTTAAGGTTCAAGTTAAGCAGTCTCTTGGTGGGGGACTTGGAAATGGTCTGCTGCTTTTTCTTGGTTTCTTTGAGGGAGGAACATGGTTTCAAGAAATGAAACTTGTTGGGTCTAAAGCTATACAGAAATGAATTGGTTGAAAGGGAAAAATGAATCTTGGGTCCTTGAGAAGTAAGACTTAGGCATAGTGGTGTTTTGCTTAAACCAATGGTGGGCATTTCAGGAGGATAATAAAGAGATATATACCCAATCTTTTTATTTTATCTAACGGGGATCATGTCATTGCTAATAGTAGTTCATCAATCAATGCCCAAAAAAATTTAGTTACACCAATAACAGTTAACTGCTATCCATTCTTGAGAGGATCTACGTTACTAATGCTCATGAAACTAAGAATACTTAGAAGCAATAGGAACCAAAAAAAATGATTAAACAAGTTCGGACCTTACATAAAGGACACTTTACTGAAGCAAGTGCACGAGACTGCTTGCTTTTAGCCACTTTTGTCCAACCCAGAATACAATTGTAGCAAAATTTGTCTGCAGAAATAACATGATGTCTTAAGCACCTAATAACTGATTTATTTAGAAAAAATCCATACATAGCTTTCTTCCACAACTTATACACTTCACAATTACTTAGCAAAATTCCACTTATTAATAATTATGCAAAAAGGGCCAAAGTATATGAAAGGTACTCCCTAAATTAGAGCTTAAAACTTATGAAATTGCATCTTAACAATGACTGTTTGCTTATAAACTACAGGAAGATATGTGTAAAACTAAAAAGAAAGGAGGCGTACGAAAACATTGATCCAAGTAGGACTCTTTAGTAACTGAGGCAAGACAAATAGGGCACGGGTTTGGGTCGGAGGCCGGTTGCTCCGCCGCGTTTCCTCCGTCTTCAGCCATGGACAACTGCCAAAATCTATTCGGGAAAGAACTCTTCCAATTTATTCCTTTTTATTTTCGTTTGTTTCTAACTAACCCAAACCCCCCACCACGCCCTCAGGAAAAGCCACGAGGAGCTCTGAAGTGAGTTTCACCAGATGTACTGGTTATGGAACTGATGAGGTATCTTGTTAAAACAGTTATGCAATGGACACTAAAGAAATAAATGGCAATATCACTGATCAAGGAGGAACAGGTATTGATCATGCTGGTTTGTCAACAAATACAACAACAAAGCAGAACCAAGAAGTGCATCATGCAACAGAACTTACTCTGGCACCTAAAAATACCAGTTATCAGGCAGTAATTCCTACTCAGAAGATCTCTAATCTAGTGGAGGTAACAGGTGTTGTAGAAGCAGAAGGAGACGAACCTACAGGCAAAGATATGGATAAAGAATCTACAGCACAATTTTTTTTCAATGTTGCCAAACAAGGAGATCTGTCTCCCGGGCATATTGAACAAGTTAAATCTGCAGCCAAGGGTAAAAAGAGGCAACAAAATCTAAAAATTGATATTCTGTATAACAGTTCTCTAATCAAACTGAAAATACATTAACTAAAGTAAATGACAAGTATTGACAAGTGTTATAAATGTTATCAGTACCTCAATTATCTGTAGATTCAAGCCTCGACCGGTTGCTATCAACAAGTGCAACAATATCACAAGATCCAAAACCAAAAATCCTGCAAAAATGAAGCATCAGAGTTAGTAGCTATGGAACATCCTGCAAAAATGAAGCATCCTGCAAATTGTCGACAGTATAACATCGTTCAATATGGCCTTATGTTCCCCATCTTCCTTCTCAGCCAGTTCTAATAACCGTCTCTTCGGTCACCAGCCAAGATTTTCGAACAGAAATAACAACATTTGCATAGTTTAGTAGATGGCTAATCTCTTCTGAGTTAGTAGCTATGGAACACTTCAAAATCAGTTCAACAATGTCCAAGAAATTTTACAGCAAATAGTTTCGACCAGATTCAAATCAAGCTTTTGAATCAAGCTTGATTTTTCAGTTCAATACTCAAAAAAAATCAAGCTTAAACTACGCGAGTCGAATTCATAGATTCAAATCGATCGATCCCAAATTATAGTAATGAAGTTCAGTCTTCTATTCGATTCATCAATCACAAATCCCTCAAAATCCAGAAAATGACATAAGTTTAAGCGTAGAGAAATCAGACCTGATGCGTCGAGGAGTGCATAGGCTACGCAACAGCTTCAGGCACTCAACTCCAGAAATTTGAAGCTGTTATTCGAGATTCAACACCAGAAATTCGATTGTCGACACCAAACAAATGAACCCAAGCTTCAGCCACAACTTCTGGACACCAATTAGAATAAAACCACAAAACTAATTTGTTTAGACACTCACTAAAACAACGAACCCTAGGTCATCGGAGAGAGGGAGATATGGGGGTATCGGAGTTTTTAGCAAGATTTTGAGGAGATGACCTAGGTCATCGAAGAAGAAGAAGAAGATTTTGAGAGAGAGAGAGATGGGGGCGGGTATCAGTGAAGAAGAAGATGACTCGGTGTTTTGGGGTATCGCCTAGCACATATCGCAGTTAATGGAAAATTAAGGGCCAAAGAAGTTTTTTATTTAATATGCACATATCGCAGTTAATGGAAAATTAAGGGCCAAAGAAGTTTTTTATTTAATATGCATTATTAAAAAATTAAAAAATTAAATGAATAGGGGTTGTTTTGGCGGGTGTAGTAAAATTTACGAGGGAAAATAAGGGGGGAAAAAAATAACTGTTCCAATAGAAATTTTTACAACGAAAGTGTTCCCGTAGATAGTTTTATTGGGACGGTTCATAAAACCGTTGCGCCAGATGAATCTATGGCAACTGTTATTTTACAATTGCAATGGTTCTATAGTTAAAGTGTGCTGATATCGCCTAAATGCTACTGTAACGGTTATAACCGTTACCATACAGGTTCTATGGCAACAGTTGTTGAACCGTGGCGAAAATAACTGTTGCCATAGGCACATTTTCTGGTACTGAGGCAGTTTAAGCAAATAGGCAATTAAGTCAACTAAGCATGGTTCTCTAACTAACAACAGGCTAAGTTTGCAAAAAGAATAAAACAGGAAAGAAAGGAACTCAGTTTAAATGCTTGAAGTAAAACCGGATTTTCAATAATTAGCTCAAGTACACACTCGTCATCTCACGTACAAGGCATTTAAATTATCAAATATATCATATCCTAAGGGGAAGGTCCCCCACATAAGGTTAGACAAACCACTTACCTCGAACCAGATCAAAACCAACCCAACATCACGTCTTTGCCACGAGTACTCAACTCAAAATGGCCCAAATCTATTCAATTCAATTGCATAATGTAAATAACACTTCAACTAACTGATTTTATAATTAATGTCTAAGCTACTACGCAAAATTATGTAAAATAACCAAAACGCCCCTCGGCCCCACATCTTGGAATCGGGTGAAATTTACATTTTTAGAAACGTCGTACTCTCACAAGTCTACACATAACAAGAACATTGAAATCGGAGTCCAAATGACCCCTCAAATCCTCATTTAAAGGCCTCTTAAACTCAAGCCCTAATAACCCATTTTTCCCAAATTACTCACCACTAACTAGGTCTTTAATCACATAAAAAGGAGTTATGAAGTCAATGATGTTACCTCAAAGTGATTCCCCTTTGTTTTCCTCAAAAATCTCTCTTAAAACCTTCGAACTCGGATGAAAATGGTGAAAGAATCCCTCAAATTCGCGAAGGCAACTATTTATGTGTTCTGCCCAGTGATATCCGCATTTGCGGCCCTGGGACCGCATCCGCGGTCCCGCTAGGGACAAAAGGTCACACCTGCGACATTCACTTAAAACCCAATTTTCGCATCTGCAGAGCATTTACCGTAGGAGCGTTCCGCTTCTGCGAGCCCTTCACCGCATCTGCGCTTCCTGAGGAATTGACTCAAAGCCGCTTCTGCGGCCCCCTTAACCGCTTCTGCGGTCCCCAAACTGCAGATGCGAAAATACCAGAAGCAGCAAAAAAAATATAGTAGCTGCAACATCTTCTCAATTTCTTGTTAACCATCCGAAATCACCCCGAGGCCCCCGGGACCTCAACCAAAAGCACAAACATCGCCTAATACCTTATTTAAACTTGTACCAATCTTCAAAACACTTCAAACAACATTAAAACAATAAAAACACATCGGATTCAAGCCTAAGTTTCTAAAGTCATCCGAAGTCCGTTTTTGATCAAAAACCTAACCAAACCGTGTCCGAATGACCTAAAAGTTTGCACACACAACCCAAATGACACAATGGAACTACTGTAACTCTCGAAATTCCATTCCGACCCTCGGATCAAAATCTTGCAATCGAACAGGAAACTTCAACCTTCAGCATTTAAATCCTCAATTAGCTATAGACCTCCAAAACACAATCTGAACACGCTCCTAATCCCAAAATCACCCAACGGAGCAAAAAGAACCATCGGATTTCCATTCGGAGGTCGTCTTCACACTGTTCCGACTACTGTTAACTTTCCAACACTTAAGCTCTCATTTGGGGACTAAGTGTCCCAAAACTCTCCGAAACTCAAAATCGAACATCGCGGCAAATCACATTAGTAGAAATAAACTTGGGGAAAGCAGTTAATAGGGCATCGGGGAATTAATTCTTAAGAAGACCGGCTAAGTCGCCACATCCTCCTACGCTTAAACATCCGTTCGTCCTCGAACGAGCATAAAGACATACCTGAAGTAGTGAAAAGATGAGGGTAACGGCTACGCATATCCTGCTCGGTCTCCCAGGTCGCCTCCTCGACCGGCTGACCCCACCACTGAACCTTTACTGATGCAATGTTCTTTGACCTCAGCTTTCTAACCTGCTTGTCCAATATTTCCACTGGCTCCTCAACATAAGATAGATCCTTTTCCAACTGGACTGAACTGAAATCCAACACATGTGACGGATCACCGTGATACCTCCGGAGCATCGAAACATGAAATACCGAATGAACTCCTACCAAGCTGGGAGGCAAGGCAAGCTCATAAGCAATCTCCCCAACACGCCTCAATATCTTAAAAGGGCCAATAAACCTCGGACTCAACTTCCCTTTCTTCCCAAATCTCATAACGCCCTTTATAAGCGAAACCTGAAGCAGAACCCGATCTCCGACCATATAGGAAACATGACGAACCTGTCCGCGTAAATCTTCTGTCTGGGCTGGGCTGTACGGAGTCTATCCTGAATAACCTTCACCTTCTCCAAAGCATCCTGAACCAAATCTGTGCCCAATAGTCTAGCCTCACCCAGCTCAAACCAACCCACCGGAGATCTACACCGCCTACCATATAAAGTCTCATACGATACCATCTGAATGCTGGACTGATAGCTGTTGTTGTAAGCAAACTCCGCCAATGGCAAGAATTGATCCCAAGACCCTCCAAACTCAATCACACACGCACGGAGCATATCCTCAACAATCTGAATAGTGCGCTCGGACTGTCCGTCCATCTGAGGGTGAAATGTTGCACTCAACTCTACCCGAGTGCCCAACTCACGCTGAACGACCCTCCAAAATCGTGATGTAAACTGAGTGCCTCTATTTGAAATAATGGAAACTGGAATACCATGTAGACAAACAATCTCCTGGATGTAAATATCCACCAACCGCTCTGAAGAATAAGTAGTACACATAGGAATGAAATTAGCGGACTTGGTCAGCCGATCCACAATCACCCAGACAGCATCAAACTTCTTCAGAGTCCGTGGGAGTACAACTACAAAGTCCATGGTGATCCGCTCCCACTTCCACTCCGGAATCTCTATTTGCTGAAGCAACCCACTCGGCCTCAGGTGCTCATACTTCCCCTGCTGAGAGTTGAGGCATCAAGATACAAATCCAACTATATCTTTCTTCATCTGCCTCCACCAATAGTGCTGCCTTAAATCCTGATACATCTTTCTGGCACCCGGATGGAATACCGCGAACTTTGGGCCTCCTCTAGAATCAACTCTCGAAGCCCATCAACATTGGGTACACAAATCCGACGTTGTATCCTCAATATCCCCATCGTCACCAATAGTCACATCTCTAGCAACACCGTGTTGAACCTTGTCCTTGAGGACAAGCAAATGATGGTCATCATACTTCTGCTCCCTGATATGATCAAATAAGGAAGACCAAGAAACCACGCAAGCTAGAACCCGACTGGGCTCCAAAAGATCCAATCTCACAAACTGGCTGACTAAGGCCTGAACGTCCATCACCAAAGGCCTCTCAGATGCTGTTAAATATTCCAAACTCTCCGCCCGGCGACTCAAGGCATCAGCCACTACATTGGCCTTGCCCGGGTGATACAAAATAGTTATATCATAATCCTTTAGCAACTCCAACCACCTCCTCTAGCGCAAATTTAAATCCTTTTGCTTGAACAAATGTTGCACGCTCCGATGGTCAGCATAAATCTCATAGGGAACCCCGTATAAATAATGGCGCCAAATCTTCAGGGCGTGAACAGTGGCCGCTAACTCAAGGTCGTGAGCAAGGTAGTTCTTCTTATGCATCTTCGACTGTCTAGATGCGTAGGCAATCACCCTACCGTCGTGCATCAACACCGCTCTAAGGCCAATCCTCGAGGCATCACAATAGAACGTATAAGATCCTGAACCTGATGCTAATACAATAAATGGGGCTATAGTCAAAGTTGTCTTGAGCTTCTGAAAGCTCGCCTCACACTCCTCCGTCCACTGAAATGGAGCACCCTTCTGGGTCAACGTGGTCATAGGGGCTGCAATCGATGAAAACACCTCCACAAAATGATGGTAGTAGCCCGCCAAGCCAAGGAAACTACGGATCTCTGTAGCTGAGGATTGTGTGGGCCAACTCTGCACGACCTCTATCTTCTTCGGATCCACATGAATACCCTCACTCGATACCATGTGTCCTAAAAAACGCCAACGTCAAGTCCCAAACTAAACCTACACCACTTCGAGAACCGTTAAGCATATAACTTCTTCT
>NW_017683079.1:0-8940 GCF_001879085.1 Nicotiana attenuata
AGTCCTAAAGGCATGGTGTCTAGAATGCTGTTTGTTATTTAAACCTATAAATATGTTTGCCTAGTGATAGATGTATATGCAGAATTCAGGAAATCCTATAGCCATGTTATCTATGTGGTATGCAGAAATATGGAAACCTACAGACATGGTTTCTATATGAGAATGTAGAATCTATAACAGGATTTCTATATGAAATGCAAAACCTATAAACATGTTTTCTTGACAATACAAAAGTGCAGGAACTTATAAGCATGGTTTCTTATATGAAAATGCAGAACTTATGAACATGGCTTCTATATGAAGTATGCAACCTATAAACATGATTTCTATATGAAAAATGCAGAACTGAAAACATGACATGATTGCTGCAACGTTTTAAATTCCTATGAACATGATATCTACCCTTTCATGCACGATGTACCCTCCTTTTCACTAAACCCATAGTATACAGATATACAACAGAATGAATAAGAAAAGAGTAAAATACATCAGAAAAACTAAAATTTCCCAACCAAGGTAGAGCCTGATTCAGTCTTCTGTCTAAGCTATAAGTAAACCAACTCCAAGGATCGAATTCTCAAAGCCTTTCTCATTTTAGGTGTGTCAGAGTTCCCAAGAGCCTCATGAACTCCGGGCAGAGCTCACATCCAAATTCATTACAGAATTGAATTATAGTGCACTGTAGAAGGGCCAGCCCTCAAATGTCCCAGTTCAGAGGGAACTCAACGTCCCAAAGCAAGGCTCATAGGAGGGGGGCAGAACTTAGAAACTAGGAGAGAGTGTAAGTGCAATAGAGGGGATTCTAGGGAAAGCCAAGACAGGCTGGTGGTCATACCCACCAATTAGAAGTGCTGGCACACCCCAACCAGCCTATTAGCCACATTGTTTGGGAGTTAGGATCCCTTAAAGGATCAAGCCCAGGCATGAGCAACAATTTGGGTGTTGCCATGTTCTGAACTTAAACTCAAAACACAAAGAAGGGGAATAGGGGTATGGGGATTCACAGTAGGAACATATTCAAAGAAATTGACATTACTGATTAACATTTAAACATAGGCAGTAATGCAGACAGGGGTGTAGGGATTCACAGTAGAAAACATATGTAAAGGAATTGACATTAACATTAAACATAGGTAGCAAAACAGACATGGATATGGAAACTGTAAAATAAGCACATTGGGATGAGGCTAAAAACCAAACTAGAACATACCAGTTTTAGGGAAGCAAGAAAAGAAAGCAGTAGTCTTGAAAAGCCAAAGTGCAAGCAATCAGTCAGTACACTATGATTTTTAGAAGAGAACTATGAGTAGTGCAGAAGTATTGGATTGAGAGTGTGTGATTGAAAGTTGGTCGTATTAACCGTGTCTAATGTGTTAAAGAAGGTCATGTATTTATAGTATAGGAAGCAGGCAGAAATAGGTAGGAGAATAATTTAAAATTAATTACAAAAGGTTTCCCTTTGATTAAGCAATTCTGATTTCAAACGGGTAAAAATAATTAAGGCAAGAAGTTGATCAAAAATCTTTTCCAAAGTAGCACAAGAAGGGTAAATACACAGAAGTTTATTTAAGGCAAAAGTCCAGTGGTACATGGTTTGTGCAAATAAGGAAAGGTAATCACTCAACAGCCAGTAAAATCAGAATTGAGTTCTGGTATGAATGAATCCAACCGGAAAAGGTGAAGAAAGATTTAATTAAAGGAAATCAGTAACAATCAATCGAACCTTATTAAAATGAATTCTAAATCAATCACAAGTTGGCAAAATCTTTTTTGAAGGGAGAATTCATCATATATAAAGTGTACAGACATGCGAATCAAGAAAGAACTGTCGTGCTAATTAGAAAAGCCTAGCATAGAAAAGTTCAGAGTCACAAACAAAGAGGCTCAAGTTCAGTACATAGACTCAAAATTAGTTTGAGAGTGTCCAGGGTTCCATAGCAGAACCCTAGTCCACACACAAGATCAAACTCGTCAAAAACCCCAAACCCTAGTGTTTCCAACTCCAGTAAGATGCATAGACAAAGAGGCAAGTAATCGAAACAGGCTTAGAGGTCTCTTTCACAGACTCATGTGAGAACAAACAGATAAAATAGCAGGTTCAAGGCAAATACAATGGAGAACTGATTTGAAGCATAGAGAACACGTTTTGAGAAAAGCTTGGAACTTAAACAAGTTCGAAAGAGAGAAGAGGTAGTATTAACTTAAGAAAACTGTAGAGGGAACATGTGTAGAGAGAACTCAAACAAAGTTCAGTAGAAGCAAACAAAAACTTAAGAACTCAGTAGGAAATACATACAGTAGAGGAACACAAAATACTGGAAAAGTATAGCAAAGGAACATGTAGGAAAACACAGCAAGATGAACATGTGAGCATGGCGTAGTAGCACAGTAGAACACAAACCACAGAAGAATCATGTATAGTAGAAAGAAAGTAGAAGAAAAACACATGCGTGGTAGGAAAGAAAACATACGGACATAGTATAGGCGGATACACATAAAGAAAAGAAAAGGAAGAATCAGGAAGGCATTTTGAAACTTTTTCAAAAACCCTAAATCGAAGAGAAGTAATTTTTGAAAGAAAATTGGGGAAAACGTTTAAGAACTCAAGTAGAGCACAGACATATGCCAGATCTTTAAAAATAATCAGAGAGAACCTCGAGTAGCTGGGGTTTTTGAGAAACCCTAGAATGAGAAAGGCTTGAAAAAGGTCCGATCTAAGTCGGATGAGTCAGAACCAGGCTCGAAATGCCGTGGATACGCCGGAGCTAAGCCGGAGAAGCCATAGAAACTTAAATCGGAGACGATCTGAACGGACACCATCGAGGTCAGACCTCGAAACTTCGAGCACCAAGCGTTTAAGGGTGGAGGGGGGTGAGTATAGACTATCCATGTCCTGAGAAGCCATGGATTCCGGTGGGATTGTGGTCGGAGAGGATGAGAGAGGCTAGGGTTTCGTGGAACCTTCGAGAGAGTTTGAGAGAGGGAGAGTATTCAAAGGCGGCTGACCGAATGGAATGGGGGAATTAGGGTAGGGATAGGTGAATTAAAAAGGCAAGGAACGATCATGGCCGTTGATCAGTAGGGTTAGGTGAATTAAAAAGACAAGGAACGATCATGGCCGTTGATCAAAATGATCAACGGCCTGGATTGAAAGAAGGGCCAGGCGGGTTAATTGGTTGGGTCAGGGGTCAGGTTAAACTAGAACTGGGCCGGGAACTTTGGGGTTCAAAATTGGGTCAATTAGGAGATCAATTTGGCTATAATTGAAATGCAAACGAGGCTAGTTTTTAAATAGCCAGTTTTCCCTTTTATTTTATTAAAATAGTAAACATGATTTTGAAAGTAAATTAAATGTACTAGATCAGCTACTAATATATAAATATTAATTTAAAAATATTGGAACCAATTTCATAATTATAAAATATTATTAATTCTCAAAATAGGCTAAAATTGCAATTATATGCAATTTGACTTTTAAAATACTAAATAAATTGTAAAAAATGCATAAAAATTACCTTAGCTATATTTTGGTATAAATATGAGAATAAAATAAGTTAATCACCAATATGATCATTTTTGGGGAATAATTATTGGTTTTTATACTGCTAAAATAGATAATAAATTGATTAAAAAATCTTTAAAAAAATTGGAAAAAATACTAAAACACTTGGGCAGATTTATATATCTAGTATTTTGAAATTATTTTGCATATAAAAAATATACAGGAAAAAATTGGGTATCAACAGTTGCCCCTCTTTACCCGGGAAGGATGTAAGAGTTGTCGGGTAAAGATATGATGGCCAATTTTGACCGAACGGAATGGTTTGAAGCGTTTGACCATGCTCTGGTTCTTGAGCTGCCTACATATCCCTGGTCTTACAGGAATCAGGCCGTATGTAGCTCGGGATCCATTGGCGGAATATGTCGATGCAGATCTTTCAAGAACGGATGCGACATTTAGGTTTGGGATGGATGGTTAAAGGCTAATAGGGCTGCGGGAACTGGAGCGGGATCGCTCCTGCTGAGACGGCCATTGCTAGCCGGTTTACCTGGAAATGAGCAATACATATGTATATTGTGCAAAAAAATTTAAATATGATGCAGGTTCCCGTCGGACCATGAATGTTGTCTTTGGACGGTTAGGATGACGTCCTCGGACCATGATGTCCTGGGCCATGAAGCATAAAGGATTCGCAGGCCATGAAATGATGCTCTCGGGCCATGAGAATCATGCCTCTGAGCAATGATGCTTTTGAATAATGATATGCAAAGGGGGTCCTCAGGCCATGACATGGCATTCTCGGGCTATGCGAATGGTGCCTCCGAACAATGACGCCCTTGGACAGTTTGGCAATCTTTCAGCCCATGAAATGCAATNGAAAAAATGGCGATATTTCAGCCGATGCAGGATTTAAATGAAGTGGCAATATTTCAGCCGACGTAGATGGAGACAGAGCTTAGTCTCGGAAGGCAGAATAGTAGCCTTCTGCAATGCAGATGCAGATGGAGACAGAGCTTAGTCTCGGAAGGCAGAATAGTAGCCTTATGCAATGCAAGAAATGCAGATGGAGACAGAGCTTAATCTCGGAAGGCAGAATGGTAGCCTTATGCAATGCAAGGAAATGCAGATGGAGGTAGAGCTTAACCTCGGAAGGCAGAATGGTAGCCTTATGCAATGCAGGAAATGCAGATGGAGGTAGAGCTTAACCTCGGAAGGCAGAATGGTAGCCTTATGCAATGCAGGAAATGCAGATGGAGGTAGAGCTTAACCTCGGAAGGCAGAATAGTAGACTTATGTAATGCCAGAAATGCAGATGGAGGTAGAGCTTAACCTCGTAAGGCAGAATAGTAGCCTTATGCAAGGGATAAAAGGCGAAAAAATGATAAAAAAATTCTTTAGCTGATAGCTGGTAACTGATTGCGATATTGTGGCTGCTGGGGATATTGCATGCGAATAGCGATTGTGAAGTGATAATTCAGAGGGTTGTGTTCCTAAATAGTATGAGCGTACGATATATGATTTTGCGACTTAGGTACCTGCATCCAAAGAAAAATCGTGAGTTTTGTAAAGGGGAAAGGTTAGTTCGTGTCCCCGCTGACTTTGCTTGACCTGCTCGGCTCTGATCTGATGACACAATATGTGTCATAGGGGTAGCGTTGCTGAACAAAGCGATTTCGATAGTAAATATGCATGAGTTTCGTTAAAGGATATGAAGTAAGTATATATAAGAAATAGCTTTTAGATGAACCGACGACTGTGACATGGCCCAAGACATTGCAACTTCTCTTGTTGCGGAATTTTGAGGGTCCTCCTCAAAATTCTGCCCTAGTTTACTGGGCTGCTGCTTTTGACGGTTGGTTGCGATGATCGACCAAAGTTACTTCGGAATTTTCAGGGTCCTCCTCAAAATTCTGCCCCAGTTCCAATTGCGGGGGGAAAATGAAAATTTTATTGAATTGTGACCGAACCCATAAGGTTGCCTATGTATCCCCTCTTAAACGGGAATCAGGTCAGACGTAGTACAAATTACATCATGTAGGAAAATATAAGATTACACATAGTAACGCTTGACTGCATCTGAATTGATCGGTTTCCGCCAAACTTCTCCATCCATTTCTGCAAGTATGAGGGCTCCTCCTGTTAGAACCCGGTGAACCATATATGGGCCTTGCCAGTTGGGAGAGAACTTCCCTTTGGCTTCATCTTGATGTGGAAAAATCTTCTTTAACACTAGCTGCCTCGGTGTGAACCGTCTCGGCTTGACTCTCTTGTTGAAAGCTCTGGACATTCTGCTCTGATAAAGCTGACCGTGGCAAACTGCATTCATTCTCTTTCCATCTATAAGAGCCAACTGCTCGTAATGACTTTTTACCCATTCTGCATCATCGAGCTCTGCTTCCTATATGATTCTCAGGAATTTCTACCTCGGCGAGAATGACCGCTTCTGTATCGTAAACCAGCATGTAGGGAGTTGCACCAGTTGATGTGCGGACTGTGGTGCGATACCCCAACAGAGCAAATGATAACTTCTCGTGCCACTGCTTATGCTTCTCTACCATTTTCCTCAGTATCTTCTTAATGTTCTTGTTGGCGGCTTCTACATCTCCATTCATCTGAGGCCTGTAAGCTGTGGAGTTCTTGTGTTTGATCTTGAAGGTTTCACACATAGCTTTCATTAGGTCACTGTTGAGGTTTGAGCCATTATCAGTAATGATTGACTCTGGAATCCCGAATCGACAAATGATGCGGTCGCGGACGAAGTCTGCCACGACTTTCTTGGTTACTGCTTGTAGGATGCTGCTTCCACCCATTTGGTGAAATAGTTAATTGCTACTAGGATAAACCTGTGCCCATTTGATGCGGCAGGTTCGATTGGTCCGATAACATCCATCCCCCATGCGGCGAATGGCCATGGCGAGCTTGTTGCATTAAGCTCATTTGGAGGCACCTTTATCATGTCGGCATGTATCTGGTAGCGGTGACATTTTCGGACATACTGGATGCAGTCCGTCTCCATAGTCATCCAAAAATAACCTGCCCGGAGTATCTTCTTGGCTAAGACAAAACCGTTCATATGTGGTCCACAGGTCCCGGCATGAATTTCCTCTAGCAGTTTAGATGCTTCCTTCGCGTCGACACACCTTAGTAATCCCAAATCTGGAGTCCTCCTATACAGGATTCCTCCGCTGTGAAAGAAGTTATTGGACAATCTTCGAAGCGTGCGCTTCTGAGTAGTATTTGCAAGCTCTGGGTATTCTCCTTTTGCCAAATATTCCTTGATGTCATGAAACCAAGGCTTTTTGTCTGCTTCTTCTTCGACGTGAGCACAGTAAGCTGGCTGATTGTAGATCTTCACGGGAATAGGATCAAAGAAATTATTATATGGATGTTGTATCATAGAGGCCAGGGTAGCCAATGCATCGGCGAACTCATTCTGGACCCTGTGGACATGTTGGAATTCCGTCTTTGTGAATCTCTTTCTCAACTCCTATACGTGATGCAGGTAAGGGAGTATCTTGGAGTTCTTGGTTGCCCATTCTTCTCGGACCTGATGTATAAGCAAGTCTGAATCTCCAATCACTAGCAACTCTTGGATGTTCATGTCAATGGCTATCTTGAGCCCTAAGATGCAGGCTTCGTACTCGGCCATATTGTTAGTGTAGGGGAACCTGAGCTTGGCGGATAGCGGATAATGCTGGCCGGTTTCTGATACTAGGACTGCTCCTATGCCAACTCCTTTGAAATTTTCTGCTCCGTCGAAAAACATCCTCCAACCATCATAGGACTCTGCAATGTCTTCTCCTATGAATGATACTTCTTCGTCCGGGAAATACGTCTTTAGGGGTTTGTATTCTCCATCCACAGGATTTTCCGCAAGGTGATCTTCTAGTGCTTGTCCCTTGATTGCCTTCTGAGTCACGTAAACAATGTCAAATTCACTCAACAGGATTTGCCACTTGGCTAGCTTGCCAGTGGGCATGGGCTTCTGGAAGATGTACTTCAAAGGATCCATCCTTGATATGAGATACGTAGTATAAGCACAGAAGTAGTGCCTCAGCTTCTGAGCTACCCAACTCAAAGCATCGCAGGTGCGTTCCAACAGAGAATACCGGGATTTGTACGAGGTGAACTTCTTGCTGAGATAATAGATGGCCTGCTCCTTTCTCCCCGTTTCATCATGCTGCCCCAGAACACAACCAAACGCTCCATCCAATACCGCAAGGTAGAGTAATAGGGGTCTACCTGGCTCGGGCAGGACCAAAACTGGCAGTGTTGACAAGTACTTCTTGATTTTGTTGAAGGCCTTTTGGCAGTCATCGGTCCATTTGGTAGCGGCATCCTTCTTCAACATCTTAAAGATTGGCTCACAAATGACAGTAGATTGTGCTATGAACCGGCTGATGTAGTTAAGTCTCCCCAAGAAACTTATTACTTCTTTCTTGTTCTTTGGTGGTGACAATTCTTGAATAGCTTTGACCTTCGATGGATCCAGTTCTATACCTCGGCGACTCATAATGAACCGAATGCACATTTTGCGGGGTTCAATTTCAGGTTGTACCTTCTCAGTCTATTGAAGAATTTCCTCAAATCTTCCACGTGATCAACGGGTTTCTTGGACTTAATGATGACGTCGTCTACATACACTTCAATTTCCTTGTGTATCATGTCATGGAAAATGGTGATCATGGCCCTCATGTAGGTGGCCCCTGCATTCTTTAACCCAAACGACATCATCTTGTAGCAATACATTCCCCACGGCGTAATGAAAACCGTTTTCTCAGCATCCTCTTCATCCATCAATATCTGATGGTACCCAGCAAAACAATCAACAAATGACTCCAGCTCATGCTTGGCGCAGTTGTCAATCAAGATGTGTATATTCGGCAAGGGGAAATCATCTTTTGGACTGGCCCGGTTGAGATACCGGTAGTCGACACAGACTCTGACCTTCCCATCCTTCTTCGGTACTGGCACAGTGTTGGCTAACCATGTCAGATACTCTACTACCTAGAGAACCTTAGCTTTGACCTTCTTAGTGACCTCTTATTTGGTTTTCAAACTCATATCTGGCTTGAACTTTCTAAGCTTCTGCTTTACTGGTGGACAGGCCGGATCAGTCGGCAATTTGTGAGCCACAATGGATGTGCTCAGACCAGTCATGTCGTCGTATGACCAGGCAAATATGTCCTCATACTCTCTTAGAAACTCCGTATATTCTTTCTTTTCTGACGGTGACAAATGAACGCTGATTCGTGTTTCTTTGATGTTTTCTGCATCTCCCAAGTTGATGATTTCGGTCTCGTCCAAGTTGGACTTGGGCCTATTTTCGAAATTCTCAACTTTCCTTACAATCTCTTCCGGTATATCATCCTCCTCTGAATCTATGTCCGTTTGTTGCGTTGTCTCGTTGCATGTCACAGTCATTGGTTCATCAAGAT
>NW_017683080.1:0-8938 GCF_001879085.1 Nicotiana attenuata
CTCGAACCGGTGCGAAGTCAACTAGGGAACGATGCCCTTGCCACGAGTATCCGACTCCAAATGGCCCAAATCTATTCAATTAAATTACAAATCGTAAATAACATTGCAAACAACTGATTCCACTATTGAAATTAAAGCTAAGGCGCGAAAATAGGTGAAATGACCAAAATGCCCCTCAGGCCAACGTCTCGGAACCGAATAATTTTCACATTTTCAGAAACCTCGTACTCTCACGAGTCTAACCATATAAAAATCTTAGAAATCGGAGGTCGAATGCTCCCTCAAAACCCAATAGTTTAGACAATGAACTTTTACCCAAATTCTTCCATTTTTTATCCTTAATTCGAGTTTAAAAGGTGGATTTAACTACTAAATGATAGAATATAATTAGAAAGGATCATAGAAATGTTACCCAATAATCTCCTCTCCAAAATCTTCCCAGAATCGCCCTTGCCCGAGCTCAAAATTGATTTTCAAACTTATGAAATTAAATCCTCAAAATTTCCTATTTCTGCCCAGACATTTCCGCTTCTGCGGACAAGGGACCGCTTCTGCGATCCCGCTTAAGCGGCAAAATAACCGCTTCTGCGGTTTCTCATTAAAGGGGGAAGTTCCGCTTTTGCGGACGCATGACCGCTCCAGCGGTTCCGCTTCTGCGGAAAGATGACCGCTTCTGCGGTCTCTGAGGGGAAGCCAAATAATCGCTTCTGCGATGAGGAAGCCGCTTCTGCGGCTCCGCTTCTGCGGTTCCCAATCCGTAGAAGCGAAAATACCAGAAGGGAAAACATACCAGCTGCAACAACTTAGAAAATTTCCCCGTTAACCACCCGAAATCATCCCGAGGCCCCCGGGGCCTCAACCAAAAGCACCAATACCACCTAATACCTTATTCGAACTTGCATCAAAATCCTCAAAACACCCCAAACAACACCGGAAACCCGATTAAATCAAGGATTCAAGCCTAAGAACTTCAAATTCTAACCAAATACGCTTTCGATCAAAAACCTAACCAAACTTCGTCCGAATGACCTGAAATTTTGAACACACATCCCAAATGACATGACGGAGCTACATCAACTTCCGGAATTCAAATCCAACCCTCGGATCAAAAACTCACTATCGGACCGGAAACTTCAAAAATCCAAACTTCGGCATTTCAAGCCTAAATGAGCTACGGACCTCCAAATAACATTCCGAACACGCTCCCAACCCCGAAATCACCTAACGGAGCTAACGGAACCATTGGATTTCCATTCCGAGGTCGTCTTCACACTATTCCGAATACGGACCATTTTTCAACTCTTAAACTCTCATTTAGGGACTAAGTGTCCCAAAACACTCCGAATCCTAATACCGAACGTCCCGGCATATCAAAATAGCAGAAATGAACTTAGGGGAAGCGGTAAATGGGGAATCGAGGCGTAAATTCCAAAAACGACCGGCCGGGTCGTTACATCCTCCTACACTTAAGCATTCGTTCGTCCTCGAACGAGCATAGAGAATATACCTGAAGTAGTGAAACGATGCGGGTACTGGCTGCGCATATCCTGCTCGGTCTCCCAAGTTGCCTCCTCGGCCGGCTGACCTCGGCCGGCCGTATTTTAACCTTTTTAAACCTCCGAAAAGCCAAGCTTCTTCCCTTTAGGATTAGTAGTCCTAAAAGCCTCCAGGACTGATAGGTGGGACGGGTAATAGCATGCAATAAGTAAACGAGACTATTTTGCGCTTAATACCTTAACGGGGTGGGAAGGGTAGACATGGAGATGATGATCACACGACAACACTACGCGTACAATTGACTACCGGTGTTGTGTGGATGATCCATGTGATTTATAAACCTAGGACCCTTTTTCTTATACAACTTTGTTTAATATCTATAAAATTCTGTCTTTTCCACTACTCAAAACTCCTCCTTAATTTTACTGCATTATGTCTTTTCTTCCAGATTTTTCTTCTTTGTTTATTCAATGTATTGATTAATTTTCTGCGTTTAGTCCCCCTTTTAAACAAATTGTAGATCGTTTAGACCTTGATCCCACATACTTGTCACGTATTTATTTGCAACCCTTATGTGTAAAATCCTTTGTGTATCTATTTGCATTAAAGTCACAACATAGCATGGCCGGGAACCACACTAGTGGATCTTGAGGGGTGCCTAACACCTTCCCCTTGAGATAATTTCTAGCCCTTACCCGAACTCTGGTTTTCCAACTCAAAAACTCTTCTTAGTGTCCTAATGCACCCAATCATTAGGTGGTGACTCTTCAATTCCAAAAACCCAATTTCCAAACGGGAATAGAGTTGTCTTCCCGAATGTCGTAAACCCGATTTCGCGAGACTTCGTAAACCTGCTGGGGACTTCTTTAGGCTTTTACCACTTCATGTTATATGTGACTTTATTGTTTTCTTTTATTGCTTTGTTTAATGCCTTTATTCGAAACTGACTTGTCTTTTTGTTTCCTTTTTCTTTAACGCTTTCCTTTACTGCTTTCTTTCAATACCGTTGTAATTTTCGAGCAATTATTGTAACCATTATGAACGTGAAAATACGTGACAATCCGTTTCATTTTTTGTAATTGCATCTTCAACATCATATTCCACTCGTGCCAAACAAATACCATAGCAACGCTTGATGAGTGGTTGCGCTCTTCCAATATTATTACCTCCTAAATTTTGGCAAAGGCGTATTTGCGGTAAAACTAGTCAATCAGCGGTGCAGTCGACGGTTCCGTGCCTTTCCCTCTTGAGTTGTCCGCTCAAGGGTACCGGTCTAGCACCCCATAGAAACCTTATCATGTTTAACTATTCATGCATCACTGTCAAACCTAGTCGAGTCAGTTATGCTGTCCACATAATGACTCTTTAGGATAGCCTTATCCAAAGTCCACTAGGTTCCCCTGGGACCCAAACGGACAACACCATACTCTGTGCATTTATTTGGAGAACTAAATGCTGTTTAAGCTAATTATTGATTTAAATAGTCGAGTTCGGTGGGGGTAAGGGACTAACGCTTTGTTTTGCAGAAAATGAGGCACGAAGTCCCCAGATTCGGCATGGTAACCAATATTCACCCGAGGTTGCTAAGATGTGGGAAGACCTTCATTCCAGTGACCGGGCTCTCGTCCGCAAGTATTTGGGAAACTTACCCTCTCTTTTGGAAATTCAGCCGGACAACAAAATTATAGAGGCTGCGACCTTATTCTGGGACAGTGATAGATTGGTATTTCGATTTGGGGACCTTGAAATAACCCCGCTGCTCGAGGAAATAGGAGGGTTAGCCGGTATTCCTTGGGAGACTCCGGGTTTGCTCATGCCAAAAAACCGCAAGGGTAAAGGTTTCTTCAAAATGATGGGGTTGAAGAAAAACTCAGATTTGACTTGTTTGAAGGATTCCTATATTCCCTTCGACGACCTGTACGAGAGGTACGGTCATAGCAAGTCCTACCGCACCTATCCAGACGAATTCACCCTCACCCCATTGGGGCATATCCACAGGAGGGTTTTCGTCTTCATGTTCTGTTTCTTGGGGATGATAGTGTTTCCCATGAAGAAGGCTAGGATCCACACCAGACTAGCCATGGTCACCAAGACACTAATGGAGGGGATTGAAGGGCAACATTTCAGCATAGTGCCCATGATTTTTGCGGAGATCTACCGAGCTTTGGTAAACTGTCAACGAGGGGCCAGTCATTTTGAGGGTTGCAACTTACTCTGGCTCATAGAACATCTCCAAAAGGGTCGATACCGCCAAGAGCTTCCGCGAAGGCCGTGGAATGATCATATAGCCTTTCACCATCCCAATAGAATGAACTATATGCCTGACATGTTTGCTCGGCCAGGGGATGCTCGAGGATGGGTAGAATTGTTTGAAAACTTGAAAGAAGACAAGGTACAGTGGATGTTCGAATGGTTCCCCACTGGAGAATTCATCATCCGCTCTCGGGACGCTCCATTTCTCATACTCATTGGTCTGAGGGGAACTTATCCCTATGTCCCTCTCCGGGTCATGAGGCAAGCAGGGAGAAAGCAAGTCGTACCAAAGGTATAAAAAATGAGTCATTTCAGGGCTGATTTCCAAGACGACGATAGCCCATACAAATGTCAAGCTCAACAAATGTGGAACAGCAAGGTCGTCCTGGAGAGGGATTCCATAGAACCTGACAGGTATCATGCCGGTTACACCTTATACTATCCAGGTTGGCTAGAAGAAGATCATGCTGGGTTAGGACAGCCCGATATGTTCGAGGTCACAGGGTCATCGACGAAAGGGCTGAGATACAGGTTAAGTACAACCAGTTGCGCAAAAGAATCAGGGAGTGCGAGAGTGAGAATCAGGAGATTCAAGAGGCCAATCAAAAGTTGATCGAGGAATGGAAGGATATAGCTATCAGAGCCAACAAGCGCCTGGGGCATTTGGAGCGAGGGTTAGTAGAGCTGGAAGGGAAGTTCATCCGGAGGATCGAGAATTGCCAAAACGCCAAGGGAAATGAAGGAGGACATTTGGCTAAGGCTTATCTGCTGCTGGGATTGCGTGAGCTGGTGACGCTGTTCATGGAGCCAAAGATGCCGAGTCTGGGGAAGGTCCTTTTGGGACCAAATAGTTATGAGCTTCTTTTCTTTTCTGCTTTGAAATGTAACAAGGCCAACGGCCATTAGTGACATTTTTTACCTTATGCAATTTTAGTGTCATTTTGGGATTCGTCACATTTTTATCAATAAAATGAGGCATTTAGCATTATAAGTTCTCCAAATCAACTTGTTGCTAGGCCTACCTCGGGCACAATGAGGCACCCAATTTAGGACATGATTTATATTCTTGTACTATGTGATAAAATACTGCAATATCTCTTTCACAGAATCCGTACAACTTGTTACCTTTTTGTTGTTTTTACATTTATTTTTTATTCCCCTTCCCAAAAAGGTTAGTTCGTGCATTCTGGCATCATCCTACTCCACAAGATCTAAGGGCCCTCCACCTCCTCCTCCTCCAAGTCCTATCAAAAGCAAATACAAAGCAAAGATGGAGAACGTGAACAACATCAGAAAGGACGACTCAGCTGAAAGGGTAGAAGTTCCTCAGGGTGTTCAGGTATCAAAAGAAAGTGCCGCGCAGCTCGAATAGAAGCTACTGAAATTTCAAGAAGAGCTAGACCAAGTTCGGAACTTGGCAAGTCTGTCATTCTCCCTCACTACTCCAGACGTCAACTTTCCCAATGCTCAACACCCCATCCCAAAGCCACAAAAACACCCCACTACTCATTGCAACACATATCCGAACAACACTCCACTCCTCATCCCTGAACCATCAAATGATCATCCCCACCACACTCTTATATATGTGGAAACCCTGCCACACTACACCAAACCCATTACAAACACACCAGAATCTGATGAAAAAGATTCTCTCATCAAGAACTTGGCTGCCGAGCTCAAGAAATTGACCAGTCGAGTACAGGGTGTTGAGGGAAACAAAGGCATTGAAGAGCTGAATTATGAGGATCTTTGCATCCAGCCAGATGTTGAACTTCCCGAGGGGTACAAACCTCCCAAGTTCGAAATGTTTGATGGCACAGGAGATCCCAGGGTCCATTTGAGGACCTACTGTGATAAGCTGGTTGGCGTAGGAAGAGACGAAAAAATTCGCATGAAACTCTTCATAAGAAGTTTGAAAGGCGACGCGCTATCTTGGTACATCAGCCAAGATCCCAAGAAGTGGACAAGCTGGGTAGGAATGGCGTCCGATTTCATGGATAGGTTCAGATTCAATACAGAAAATGCACCAGATGTCTTCTACATCCAGAATCTAAAAAAGAAACCTACTGAGACATTCCGCGAGTATGCTACTCGATGGAGATCCGAGGCTGCTAAGGTCAGGCCGGCCTTAGAGGAAGAACAGATGAACCGATTTTTCGTCCGAGCTCAAGATCCGCAGTACTATGAGAGGTTAATGTTGATAGAGGGCCAGAAATTCTCCGATATTATCAAGCTAGGAGAAAGATTGAAGAGGGCATTAAGAGCGGAATGGTCACTAATTTTGAAGCACTGCAGGCTACCAACAAAGCCCTACAATCTGGTGGCGCGTCCAAGAAAAAGGACGTGAGTGCCGTGATGGTTGCACAGAGAACCAAGTCCCCAGTAAAATACCAAGCCTACCCGGTACCCCCATCACATACCAGCCTATTCCCAATTACCAAGCACCTCCACCCTCTTACCAAATTCCATCACCCGCTTACCAATCATCTCCCACCTCACCAAGATATTCCCAACCTGCACCCTTCTACCAAGCCTATAATGCCCACTACCAATCACCTCCCGCCCGCCAAAACTTCCTCAGACCACGCCCTAACTTTGACCGCAAACCTCCCAGGCAATACACCGCCATCGCAGAGCCAATCGACCAGCTATATGAAAGGCTCAAAACTGCTGGTTACGTCACCCCAATCCCTGCCATAACTCCAGATAATCCTTCCCAGTGGGTCAATCCAAATAAAACCTGTGCATACCATTCCGGCATGAAAGGGCATACCATTGATGAGTGTTGATCTCTGAAAGACAAAATCCAAGCTCTAATTGACAACAAAATCATCGTGGCCAAAGAACCTACTCCTAATGTTCGAAACAATCCCTTGCCTGATCATAAGGGTGGTGGTGTGCATATGATTGAAGTGGAAGACGATTGGGACCCCAAGGGGTCAATTGGATTAATTGCCGAAGGTGACGAGCCCAAGAAGCCAACCGTCACATTGAATCCAATTGTAGTCCAGATCCAGCCCTCTGGGGATGCTGAAGTAAACATGTATGTGCCTCTCGAGTTTGAAACACCGTCATCCAAAAGGACCGCAGAGCCGATTGAGGTGGAGTTTGGGTCTCCGAAAGTACCATTCGAAGTTGCTGTATTGCCACCCAAAACGAGAGTGCCCATTCCTGTAGCGATGTCAGCCGTAACGCCGTTCCATACACAGGCCATGCCTTGGGATTACACCGCCGAGGCAAGAAGGAAGGGAAAGACTAGGTCCGGAGAAGCAATTGCAGCACAGGGTATGACCAGGACCGGCAGGGTTTATACTCCGGAACATTTGGTTGAATCAAATAAGCAGGCCTCTGGACGGCCTATTGAAAGTAGGCCCGATGATCTTTAGCGGAAGATACAGGCAAAAGAATACTCGGTTGTCGACCATTTAAACAAAACACCAGCACAGATCTCTATCCTAGCTCTACTGCAGAGCTCCGAGACACACAAGAACGCTCTGATGAAGATACTAAGCGAGGCGTATGTACCCAGCAATATAACTAGAGGGGAAATGGCAAACATGGTTGGGCAGGTATTGGAGAGTCATAAGATCACTTTCCACGAGGATGAGTTACCCCCTGAAGGTTTAGGACACAACAAAGCGTTGCATATCACCGTGCAATGCGAGGACTATTTCATCACCAGGACTTTTATTGACGGGGGGTCCAGCCTCAACATTTGTCCATTGGTGACCCTCAGAACATTGGGGAAAAGTCTGCATGAAATCAAGGATGGGGCTATCAACGTCAAAGCTTTTGATGGTTCCCAAAGGTCCACTATTGGGGAGATTAGTTTATGTCTGCAAATGGGGCCAACTTAGTTCGATGTTGATTTTCAAGTAGTAGACATCCCAGCATCCTATAACTTGCTACTGGGACGACCTTGGATCCACGCCGCTGGAGCTGTAGCATCAACCCAGCACCAGGCAGTGAAGTTCGAGTGGAATCACCAAGAAGTGATTATTCATGGTGACGGGAGTAACCCCATATACAGTCGTCAAACCATCCCAGCAATTGAAGGAAGAAGGAAGCTAGGAGGAGAAACTTACCATCATATTGAGGGAGTCAACGCCGTGGACAAAGATAAGTGGTGGGATAACAAGATAGAGAGTATATTAAACTGGAGCGGGTATGAACCTGGCAAAGGGCTCGGCAAGAACCTTCAGGGAATCACCAAGCCTATCAAATTGAAGAAGCATGGCACCACTTTCGGGTTAGGGTATGGATATACTTGGAAGGAATTCAGGAACTGGTCACCACCATGGGGCGGCCCTTACTATCCGCTGGAGCACTCTATACCCCGCCTGGAATAGACTTTCCAGCCGGCCGACATCATATATGGGTCAGAGGAAGATGAAGCATTAGCAGCAATGAAGAACCTGTTCTTGGAAGATGACAATATGGACTGTCACGTCATTCTCGAGGAGGAAGGGGAGGAAGGCCCTTCCATACAGGCAGTGAACCGAGGAGAGCGCCTCAAGAATTGGTCCGTCAGAACCACCAAGGCCCGGAGAGCTTCGGGGTAGCAAGGCTAAACAAAGCATTATGCATTATCTTTATTTTACGCTAGTTGATTTCCCTTCAGTATTATCTTTGAATTTTGAAAAGAGCCCCGATGTTCAAAACAATTCTTTCAGCATTTATTAAAGCATTTCAATTTTTTATAAATCTCGCTCTTATTATCTCTTTTTCTCTGCCATTTACTTTACTTTACACAACATTATTATTACTTATCTTGATGAACCGATGAATGTGACATGCGACGAGGTAACACAACAAACGGATATAGACTCAGAAGAGGATGAGATACCGGAAGAGATTGTTAAAGAGGACGAGGACTTTGAGAATAGACCTAAGTCTAACCTGGACGAGACTGAGGTCGTCAACCTGGGGGATACAGAGAATGTCAAGGAAACGCGCATCAGTGTTCACCTGTCACCGTCAGAAAAGGAGGAGTACACGGAGTTATTAAAAGAATATGAGGACGTATTTGCCTAGTCATATGATGATATGACCGGTCTCAGTACATCTATTGTAGCTCACAAATTGCCAACAGATCCGACATGTCCGCCGGTAAAACAGAAGCTCAGAAAGTTCAAGCCGGACATGAGTTTTAAAATCAAGGAAGAAGTTACCAAGCAAGTCAAAG
>NW_017683081.1:0-4192 GCF_001879085.1 Nicotiana attenuata
ATATCTAAGGTGTTTCTGAACCTTGTCAATAAAGCAAGTCTTCACTTTGGCAGTTTTTTCCTTTAAAAATCAAACTTGATTATTTTGCATCCGATATTAGTTTGTGTCTGGGGTGCTATCAACTTTGCCCATGAAGCAAGTCTTGCTTTGCGACCTTTTCGATGTCTTCAAAACACTTTGTTCAGCTTATCAGAGGAAATCACAGTTGGATTCGTGCCTTTGTCAATGCCGCGTATGCCCCACATCCCTTATTTTGCACTTCTAGGAAACAATGATCAATTTTGTGCCCCTTTCTTTATTGGCTTCTAAACAAATAGACCAGCAAACTTTTGGAACTTCCGTTGGCATGAATCCTCAGATCTCGTTTAGCTTCAACAAGCTTATTGTGCATGTTGCTTCCTGGGTATGTCCTCTTCGATGTGCTAGGATAGAACTCGCTTTGTACAATTGGACAGCTGGTAACAGATGTTGAAATCATTTCTCGGTTGTTTTAACAAAGACTGACTCAAAAATAAAAATGCAAATGGATAAAATGACGCGATGTAAAAGTGAGAAGGAATAGTATTTAACTGAAAATGCCACTTTACGGGGGAGAGAAAGAAAAAAAAAAGGGGCTCCTTTGAATATGGTAGCCAACTTTAATGATCATGACATGCATTTTGGATTGAGCGGCCGAATCTATCCAACCAATCTACCCATTCTTCTTGTTGTTCCTTTTCGTCTTTGAAGTTGGCCTCTTTGTGCCAATCATTTGCATCAAATCACAGCTCACCTTCGACCAGTGGCGCCCTGAAAGGTTTTCACCAACCGGCCTCTCTCATTTATTCATCTCTACTTACCATCGCCTTATAGTGCCTATGAGGGTTTTCACTAATAAGACTCTCTCATTTCCATTCATTATCTCTACTTTGTTTTCGCCTTTTTGTGTGAGCAACTTGACATTGTTCTACGTTGTGTAACAATTGTTGCTTACTGCGTGTTTCCCTTGGCATTCTTAAGACTATTTGGAAGGTCTTTATTTGGAAGGCTTTTGGAGAGGGTTAGAAAGAATGGGTCACAATAAGGCTCAAACTAGACTCAAGATGATAGGTTGTATATTTACAACTCTTGGAATCGACTCTTCATAAAAATTAAAAAAAAAAATCTGTCCCAGTTTCAGATACTGGGGAATTTTTATTTTTGATTTGGTTAGACTGAACCCTAGTGTAGAGCTGCCTACGTATCCTTTAAAGGAATCAAGTCAAACGTAGTTCAAACATACATGAAAGATTTCTTTGTTGTTTTTCTATTCATTTTTCATTTTTCATTTTTCATTTTTCTTTTCTCTTTCCTTTTCTTCTCTTTTGATTTTTTTTATAATCAGATAGTCCTAGCTCCTATCTTTCTGGTGGCATGGATCTTTATTTTTTTTTTGACTCTATACTTGATTCCAAAAGAGGGGGGTCAAAGAAAAATAAAACAGGCTCAAAAGAGGTAACGAAGGGTATAAAGTGTTTGGGTTGCAGAAAAAGGGCCTACCAGCCTCAAGAATGCCAGACATTCTATCTCTTCTCAGGTTCGGCATTGACGGACATGACTCTTTTCTTGGTTTTGTTAGTTGTATAGTTTCGTAGTAAATATCTTGTTCGCAACAAATGAGTTTTGAAAATTTGGAGTCACCTTTTCTTGGACCTTATCCTGATGTAGAAGGGTGCACTTTAGTACCAGCTAATCATTTTAAATTCCCTGGGATGCACCTTCTTTGGGGATTTGGGTCATCTACCCTGATATGATCAGATTATGCATGCCATGGCAGAAACCTTTTGCTGATTAGTCCCACCAAACTTCAAAACTTTCAATTACCCTTAAGCCAGTATTCATGACTGTTTTGGTTCCATGTGATCTTGACATAGGCTTATCATCAAAGTTTTTCAACCTCTTACTTGTCCTCCACGTGTTTTTTTTCCTCGATTCAGTTCAAGATTGGAAAAGCTTTCTAAAATCTAGCTGAAAAGTCCGCATGCATGTCATGTCGCTAAAATCGGCGTGAAAAGAATTATATATGCAAGAAGAACTAAACACAATGGATTAAAATGACACAAAGAAAAAAGTTGTATTTCATTGATTAAAGGATAGAGAGGCTTGATGACAGGACAAACAAACAACATCTGGATCACAACCTCGAAATAATCCGGATGATAGAAATTATGACAAAATAAGTTACCAAGACTCCTTCCCGGCAAGGAAGGGAGTGACTTTCCAATTATCAAGCTCAACATCTTAGCTACAAATTTGTACGTCAGCATCAAACAAGATCGTCAACAATTTTGATTGCCTTGCATTCAGTGGACAGGTTCTTGACATTTTCCACCAAACCGTCCCCATATTCTTTATCATTGTAAATCATCCGAACAATGCGTGCTTGGTCATGACGCTTAGGGTGCCATTATTTTGGACCACGATCATTCCTTCTTGAATCATCTTTTCTATTTCCTTTTTCAAAGCCCGGCAACCCTCAATGCTATGTCCCTGGACATTAGAATGGTACATGCACCGTACAGCAGGGTCAAAACCCTTTGCATATGGATCAGGAACATACCCTTGAAGCGGCTCAATCATGCCACAAAGTTTCAACCTTTCAAACAAACTTGTGTAGGATTCTACGATTGGCGTGAAATTGTCCCTCCGCTTATGTGCCCTTTCATACTCTTGTTTTGGACGACCGTT
Organism: Nicotiana attenuata; assembly: GCF_001879085.1. Taxonomy (NCBI): domain Eukaryota; kingdom Viridiplantae; phylum Streptophyta; class Magnoliopsida; order Solanales; family Solanaceae; genus Nicotiana; species Nicotiana attenuata. The sequence continues at coordinate 2,707 of NW_017683081.1, forward strand.
GTAGAGTGATTGAGAATTCTGATGCCCCGGATAAAGGTATGTTAGATTTGGGGCCTGCATATGTTGGCAATTGGATGGTTTGGCAAAAGACTGAGTTGCATACTGTGGAGCAACCGAGTATCGTGGATCCGGGGGTTGAGATGCTCCTTTTTGGCCTCTTTTTGCCCGTGATGCCATCATGGCCTCCTCATCTTTCTTCTTTTGGTTAACACAGCTATTCGGCCTATTCTGGATTTCTTTGGTGGCTGCTTTGAGAGCCGCTTGACTTATAATTCGGCCAGTATTGAGGCCGTTCTCGACCATTTCTCCTATCTTGATTGCATCAGCAAACGTTCTACCCACTGCAGCCATCATATTTTGAAAATAATCAGGATTCTGAGCCTGAAGGAAGACAGTGATTAACTCATGGTCATCCATGGGTGGTTTAACTCTGGATGCTTGCTCTCTCCACCTAACGGCATACTCCCTGAAGCTTTCAGTCGGCTTTTTCTTCATATTGGACAGGGAATTGCGATGGCGCAATATCAATGTTGTACTGAAATTGTTTGACGAAAGTCTGGGCCATGTCGTCCCAAACATGCCAGTGAGAGATATCTTGGTCAATGAACCATTCAGAGGCTACCCCTACTAGGCTCTCCCCAAAATAAGCCATCAACAACTCTTCTTTTCCTCCTGCACCCCTCAGCTGGTTGCAATACCTTTTCAAGTGGGCGATAGAGTCGCCGTGTCCATTATATTTCTGAAATTTTGGTGTCTTGAACCCTGGGGGTAAATGGATATGAGGAAACATGCACAGATCACTGAATGAGACACTTTTGTTACCACCTAGTCCTTGTATGTTCTTTATGTTCTGCTCAAGACTTTTCATTTTCCTGACCATCTCGTCTAGCTCTCCTGTCTTTACAGCCTTTTCATTTTCTACAGGTAACACATACTGTGAGGTCTGATTATGTGGAGCCGAACCCTTAAAAGCCATATCTGGAGAGTAGTATTGGCCATCATAAGCATGAGATAGCGGCTCGATGTTTGGCCTCATCACAATATTTAGTGGGGGGATTGCATACACAGTCGGACCAGAAACGACGAGAGGTGTGTTCCTAACCGGTGCGGCAGAAGGCTGCGCATTAGAGATACCAGGGACGGTATGGAAGCTGTAGTTTGGCACATACCCTGGTGGTAGAATTTGATCGCTCGTTGCAGGGAGCGGTCGTTGAGTAGCCTAAGGTATGGTGGAAGTTCCCTCAGAGGGACCCTGAGGCGGAGGCTAACCAGAGACCCAAGCCTGATACACATCACTCAGTTGATGTTTCAATCTCTTACTTCCTCCGACTCTTGCTCAACCGATTGACCCAGAGGGTCGTCACTAACAAACTCAATTTCATCATTATTAGCCATCGCTACCTTCCCCTTAGATCTGGTCAAGTAATGATGTGTTGCCAGTTTCACCACAAACCAACCACCTTAAGCTTACTGGATAAGAGGCAAC
>NW_017683081.1:4813-8938 GCF_001879085.1 Nicotiana attenuata
GGTACAAGACAAAGGAAAATTACATAAAGATACAACCCAAAAGACGAATATTTAAACAAGACCGGACTTGACTCAAACAAGACGAATATTTAAGCAAGACTCAAAACACTAAAAGACTCTTACAAACTTGATGACTACAAATGAACAATCAAAGTGGACTGCCAACTAAGAAGACTCTAATCTCCGAATGAGAATCCACCGGCATCACTGTAGTTAAGGTGCTTATCCTGCGGCTGACCTCCCATATCATGGTATATGTGCCTTAAGTTTGTGGCAATGTGGCGTGCGAAGTTGGGCGCTACCGTAGCAAATTGCTCTCGGGTCAAACCCTGACAAGTCACACACCCTCGAGCGGTATAAGTAGCCACTTCATAGACCCTCCTTCTAACATGCTCCTGGCTCCGACTTAAAAACTGGATGTATCGCTCATGGTTATTGGCTATGTCTGATATATCCGCCTCGCCTTGTGACGCCAGATTAAGCTGGTTCTGGACCCTTGCTAGCTCATACTCTAGCTGGTTCTTATTTGATTCTGCAGCCCTGGCCCGAGCCCTTAGATCATGGATGATAAGGTTGTAATGCATTTCTTCGTGCTTTGGAATGGCCGTTTGTTGCTGAGTAGCGGCTTTTATTCTCGCTTGTCGAAGCTGTGCTTAAAGCGCTTGAACCTCATGTATTAATTTGGTTTTCTCCTCTTTAAACTCAGTATACTACAAATCCCTATTCACGTTGACAATACTTATATCCCTATGTAGTTCGCAGATGATGGATTCATAGTCTCTTGCTATTTCCTCGTTGACCTGCCCTACTCTTGTTCTGATTTCAGTCTCCCATTCCGTCGTGCTCTTCAGAACTGTCTCCTTCTTGGATCCAAAAACATCTTGGTCATAGAACCACTCTAAATATGCAGGGTCTAACTCTCCTCGATCCTGATCTTCCACCATAGTGTGAAATTCAAGCACCTTAATTTCATCCCAAACCTGCTGAGCATATGCCTCACGAACATGATCTTCTGATGTTACCTCCCACATGAATCTTTGCATGTGCTCCACTATGGGCACTACCTGTTTTCGACCTAACTAGCGTAGGGCTCTCATAGGCACATATGGTTGAAAGCCCCAAAGACCTATCAAAATTAGAAACGAATGGTGGTAAGACCTGTATATGACTTCTTTTGGCGAGAACCAATGGTAGTTCCATGTGATTTCAGTAGCGGTCAACTTTTGAAGATGCCCTCTCCATGCTTTGACTCCCCTGGGGAAGCTACTATCTTCAATCAAATCTTCAGACCCATTCCGAGCTCATTGTTGCTCCAATGAACACTAAAATTTACCCGTGCAGGATGACTGAGAAGGTGCTCTAAAAACCATATTTGGAGTATGATGTTACAGCCCTCAAAGAAATCCTTTCCTTCCTGACACTTGGTCAGGGCACGATAAATATCGGACAATATCATTGAAATGATAGCGACGTCCTTTCCATTCAACAAAGCAGTGACTATGCCAGATAATCGAATATCAACATTTTTGTCATGCCTCGGGAAAACCATTGTCCCTAGAAATGCCACTAGGAATGCTTTACGCTCATGGCTTTGCCAAGCTTTGTATCCAATTTTAGTATCAAGCTCTTTTCCATGCTTTGAAAATCCACCTGGACACCCATACCTGTCGTACAAGAAGTCCAATCGAACGTGTCCACGTTCCACACTTGCTATTTTATTTTGGCTGATTGTCATCTGCTCAAGGAACTTACTACCAGTGACATCCCTCGGGGCCAAAGGTCTCTTCTTCCGAAGCTCATCGCCTAACTTTGTGTATCCAGCTAACTCCTCTAAAGTAGGAGTCATTTCGAAACCATTAAAACGGAATACGTTGTTATTAGGATCCCAGAAATGCACCAACGCCTCGATTAAGTCCCCCCTTGGGTTGATCTCCATAATATTCACAAAGTTACCCAGATGGTCCTTTATCTTTTCCTGCTCACAAATGCCCATATTTTTCCACCATTGCCTCAGCAACCGGGGTGTTTTATGCACAAGCCAAATCTGCAAGGGCTTATCATCTTTTTGATTTTTATCGGGTCTTCCACTTACTGAATTCATATCTTACCTGGATAAATAAAAATGTGAGGTCAAGTCCTAATATAAACTCGAAGAAATGACACCAGTCAGTGGAGAATTCCTCGTTTTGAAGGATCAGTAAACTAAGACCCAACTTATCAGACTCGATTGATATGCCAAATTTGGACGAAAGGACCAGACTCTAGGATGACTAACCACGTATCTCACCGAGGAAACAAGACATGATAAAAACCGGCCGACCGAGGACAAAACGATAAAAGGTGACAAGAGGGACAAGATGGTTATTCTTATGAAAACGGTTCTTCAGTACTTCGAAGGAAAGTACTATGGCTGTCTCGGTAAAAACATCTGTACACATGGATAAACGGGTAAAAGCAAACAAAAATTCATTCTTTTACGAAAACAACCATTATGGTACTTCCAAAAAAAAAGTTTTAAGGTTGACTCAACTAAGATGGCCTGAAATAAGGGCAACACAGTAAAAATGTGAAAATAAATAAACAAAATGAGTATTTTGCGAAAATAGCTCCTCGACGCTTCCAAGGAAGGCTGTCCTGGCAAAACAACCGGAATACGAGGGCAAAAAGTAAAAGGTGACCAAAAATAGCAATTTTTATTATTATTTTTTTTTCGAAAATTTTATGCACATGCGTAATTTTTATGCCCTTTTTTTTAAAAAAAAAATATGGGCTAAACCCGATGGAGGTTGCCTACGTATCTCACTGGGTAGTGAGAATCAAGCCCGCGTAGTTCGATGAAACCGACTATTTATTTTCTGATTTTTATGAAAATTAATCTTTACACCTCACTTCACGCTACTTCAAAATTTTAGTAAAAAAGGATTATTTATACTAAACTGGGAGAATGTTTTTTTTTCTTTGTTTTAATTCCACTCAACTAATTTTCTAAAGCCAGTCAACAATGCAAGCAAGCCTTCCAAATGATGTAGCAAATAGCACATAAGTGAGCATGATGGTCTCAAAGAGGATACATGTCCTATACGGACCCGGCCCCTGTGCCGAGTTTCGCTAATTCAAATGCATGTGATGCACATAAAGTGAACCTACTAGGGATACCCGACATGAGGTTTGTTCTTCTAGGTTTAAATCCTGGTGGAGAAGGTATCTAGACTGGCTTACTCGAGTGGACAACTCGAGCCGAGGAGGGTCGGTGTACCGGTAGCATTGCTTTCCGGCTTAACTGGTGGTGCTCCCTGCCTAAAATATGTGTGACTAAAATCCTTCACCGGATGACAAGCACCTCGGCTATCTCAAAGAAAGCGGGCTATGTCAAGCAAATGCCAAATTTTAATTTCAAGAAGACTCAGAGGGGGTGCGGCAGAAAACAGTTTATATGTACAGTTCAACAATATCAAAACGGTAAAAATCGAACAGGTAGCACATTGCACAAATAAATTACGATATATACGAAATTAATAAAGCCAAATAAAAAGTCAACATGTACAAGCTTGAATTCTGGTTGTCCCCAGCAGAGTCGCCAGAGCTGTCACACCCCTTTTTATACCCCCAAAAAGAATATATATGTATGTTATGGATTGTAGTGGGTTAAAGAGTTTTTCCAATTAAAGTGACAATTTTGAAATAGGGATTATTTTATTGTTCAGAGTCGCCACTTGGAATTGATTTTTCGGGTGTTCCAAGTCACCATTTATTTGAATCCCTAGTCAAAGGAAGGTTTGACTCTATTTTTATCGGTCCACGAAAACAAAGTTCGGGTAAGGAATTCTGTTGACGGGGAGAAGGTGTAAGGCATTCCCCGAGTCCCGTGGTTCTAGCACGATCGCTTTTATTGACTAAAATTGGCTTGAATTAATTTTGGATAAACTGTACTTTATTTAATTTTTATGTTTTACCTATCCGCTTTTATTTCTTGATTATTAGATTTATTAAGAAAAAATAATTTTTTGGATAAATTATGTTGTCATAACCACGCTATGCGAGCGAATGCGTGATCGAATAAAATATAATTAATCAACTCGTCATAATTGCACCTCGCAAGCGAATCCGAAATCATGACAATCAATT
>NW_017683082.1:0-3673 GCF_001879085.1 Nicotiana attenuata
GGATTTTAAATGCTATGATTTATATTAATTTGAAGTGTTTTCATGTGTAGGAATGATTCGGGAGCAATTGGGGGCGAAACGCGCAAAATTTGAGCCAAAACGAACAAAACCGAAAAATTGAGCATTTGGGCGCCACAGGCAGCGCCTGGCGTCACCTGTATAGAAACTAAGGGCAGCACCCTGGTGGGCGCCTGGCGCTACCCAGGGCGCCGGTGAGGTGATTTTGTCCGATTTTGTCCGGGACACGGTTTATTCGGCCCTAGACCTACCCAACACGTATAAAAGAAAGACTAAGCCTATTTTTGAAGGGAGATATGCCACTTTGGAGGAAAAATACACACGAGAAACATCCGGGAGCAAGAACATCTCAGATTTCTTCATCTTTTCTAGTATTTTCAATTATTCAAAACTTATGCAATTGTTTGCTAGTATCATGAGTAGCTAAAAACCCATTGTTCTGGGGTTGTGATTTAGTCATGAATATTGTTGTTTAACGTTGACTTAACCTCGATTATAATTCACTAATATATGGTTGTTTCTTCAATTCTGTGATTAATTGCTTAATTGTCTGGCCAACAGTTAGGTTCTATTTACTATCTATGCTATGCTTGGGAAAGCCGTGTTTAGATTAGAGAAGAATTGAAGAGAGCATGACCTTAACCCTTGGGGAGGGGGGGGGGGGTTGTGGTTAGGATAGGAATATACCTAGTCACCGTGCTTAATTGAATATCGTAATCTTATTGCGTTCTTAATAGATTGTTTCCATAGGAATATAGGCATTAATCTATTTTGAATAGGCGAGTAGTACTTCGGGAGAAGGCTATGAGAGCAATTATCGATTAATTAGCAACCATGAGTGAATTCTATGAGAGGAAGAGTTAACTAGAACACAGTAGGATTGGTGAATCAATCACAACCCTGGAATACTTGTCTCTATTGAATACATAACAATCATTCTACTGCTTGATAATTTAGTTATTACTTAGAATTGTAGTTTAGTACAATTAAACTCTTGAACTCGAATTTAGCTTGACTGAATAACAATATTGGTGAGTTAGTGAGTAGTTAATATAAGTCTCTGTGGGTTCGACACTCGACTTATCATTTTATTACTTGTACGACCACGTATACTTGCGTGTGCATTTGGGAGCAACAAGTAGGTACTAATATCTTCTTTTATTTTGTTTTTTGAGAAAAATGTAGAATATATATCACTTTATACATCTTTTTCCTCTAACAAAACAGAAAACTTCCGGTAACAGGCAGTTTTAAGGTAAGGGAACTAGGGAAGTCTTCTTCTGTTTAGATGCTTAAGCATTTTGGATCTGAATAACTTCTTTTTTCCTGTCACAAATAGAGTAATATCGTATAAGTTACACTAAACAAATAGAATATTTACCTATAAAGTACCTACAACTTTTATGCACTTTTTTACCTCTTTTTCCCCCCTTTTCTCTTCCATCTTCTTGGGTTGCTTTTTGTAATTTTTCATTGTTTTCTTTTTCTTCTCCAACAGAATAGATGCTTAATAATCAGCTTATAGATGTCTTTTTTTGGTTTGTTGGGGGAGGAGGTGTTTGTGTTAAGGTTAATATTTCAATTACTTATGGTAACCGAGGATTAAAAAACTTAGTCAGAAAATGACCAAAAATTTATTGTCCCATAAAAGTTAGTCTTACCATTGGGTGCTTTGGAGATTTGGTTGGCGTTGTGTAAAAGAGTGGCTAAAACGGAAAGAACAAGAAAGAGACATAATCGAGAAGCCTCATCACCTAAGGTTTTGTTATTTTTTGCGTTTTGCCCACGGAAAAAAGCATTATGAAATAGACAATGATTTTATTCCTCACCTTTCTTCATCACCGTGGTTCCGTGTTCCATTCTACTTATACCTTTCTCCAATCTCCGCCTTTTGGCTAACATCAAGTATTCTATTTCCAAAAAATAAAGTGAATGAGAAAGATAAGTAATTTACAATCGCTAAGGAAAGGGAACGGATAAATAGTTGAGGAGTGAAATAGTTTTTTTGAGGGACAGAGGGACTTGAACCCTCACAATTTTTAAAGTCGATAGATTTTTTTTCTCTTACTATAACTTTCATTGTTGCGCATTGATATATGGAACAAGACTCTATCTTTTGTTCTCGTCTGATTAATCAGTTCGTCAAAAGATATATGAAACTATGGAGTGAATGATTTTATCAATGAATATTTTATTCTTTCTTCAATATAGAGTCGATTAACTCTAATATTTCTATTTTTATTAAAAATATTATCTATTCGGATCATCATTAATCATTTGATAATACAACTTCACACAGTTTTTTTTTTTTTTCGTGTGGAGAGAAGCCACTAAGATGGCTAGCTTTTAATGAGACAAATAAGATACAAAGAACGAGCAAGATTCATCTTTTTCTTTCAGGTATAATATTTAATATATGTATACTTTCTATATAATTTATGTATATCTGCTAACGGATGTAAATAATTTTAGTCGAGTGGCAAAATGTGTAACTTCCTTTTTCAAATATCATACTTTTTTATGTTCAAACGTCCACTACTACTCGTCTCCACATATTCAAGATTTGGTGTAGTAGAGTATATATATGTAGGTTTTGGCAATTGATGAAGCCACAAACTAGATTTTGGGTTTTAATGGTTGAAACATATTGTATTTCTCTTTTTAAATTATTATATACTTCTAAAAAGTAGGAAATTGTATAAATCCTATATGCATAAACATATACAAGTGAATCAAATAAAAAAAAAAGAACAAGTTTGAAAAATTCATTTCATGAGACAACTTTATTGTATTTCTTATAAGCGGTATCTTAGAAGACATTGGAACATGATATTAGATGTCTAAATTCAATTCATTGAGAATTCATCAATATTTTTGAGTTATAATTGTTGGATATGCAAATAAAGTTTTACATTAAAAGTTAATAAGAAAAAAATTATATACCATATTAGGAGTATGGTATATAGAAGGTATATGAATAATATTAGGAATATCTTTGGATTGACTTAGCCTAGCGAAGTGGTATAAGAAACAATGACGAGCATAGAGATGACAACAAATAGCTCTCATGTCCATGAAGAGCTAAGAAGCTATAGCTCAATCAGACTGATAGACGTGAAATGGGCTGGTTTACCATCTTTCCCGTCTTGGGCTATTTACCGCCTTTATCTTAGTTGGAGATGCATACATGAAAAGTGTAAAAATAGCACGGTATAGCCAGTTTTCGGACTGGTCAATAAAAAATAGTCAGCGTTTGCCAAGTCAATGAAAAATAGCCACCGTTTTGCTGCAATAGAGACCGGTCCAGCATAATATACTGGAGTTCGGTGCACTTGTGTATGAACTCCAGCATATTATGCTGAACCGGTATACTTTGCTGGCTCCAGTATAATATACCGGAGACTGGAGCACTGGTGCTCCAAACTCCAGCATATTATACTGGACCGTTATACTTGCTGGAACTCCAGTATATTATGCTGGAGTTCTAGTGTACTTATGCTGGAACTCCATCATATTATGCTGGAGTTCCAACATACTATCCTGGAACTCCAGTATAATATGCTGGAGTTCAAGTATACTTATGCTGGAACTCCAGCATAATATACTGGAGTATTTTCCGGGTTTTGAACAGTGTTTTCGCTCATATTTATCTTTA
>NW_017683082.1:8006-8937 GCF_001879085.1 Nicotiana attenuata
CGATTCTTCTAATTTCTAGCTTTGACTAAAAATCTATTTTTTGGTTAAACAAATTGGTTCCATTACCGGGAATCTGATAATCAATTATATTTCAACCTGATTTTTTGATTGCATCAATCATGTCAAACAACAATGACAACACTCAAGGAAACCCAAAAATTCAAACAATCCAACAACTTCAGGGAGACTCTCCACGAGGCTCTCCACAAGGCTCTCCACGAGGTTCCCCACGACGGTCTCGTGAAGGCACTCCTGATGGATCTCACACACATGGACAGGCTCAATTCGAAAATGTTGAAACCATGAATGAGGCTTTGCAAAAAAACTTATTGCCTCTCAAGTCAATAAAGCTCTTCAGGCTTTTGTTAGCCAATTACATGCTGCTCCACCCACATCTACTCCAAACAATAATACTCTGGAGAATCCTCATTCTGGATTGGTTAATTCAGGCAGTGGTGGAACCCCTAGTGAAACACAAGAGGGAGATCCAGGTAATCCAATTAATTCTGATTTACAAAATCTAGTACTAACCTTGCAGAAACAGCTTAAGGAGCAAAATGAACGCATAGAACAAATACCTGGAGTACCGCCCGTGATCAAGGGAGTAGATATAGATAAGTATTCCCAACAACCATGGAAGCCAAGTACTGCCCCCCTTCCAATTCCAAAGAAGTTTAAGATGCCTGATATTCCAAAGTACGATGGTACATCAGATCCACGAGATCACGTTACTGCATTCACAACAGGTGTCAAGGGTAAATGATTTGACTAAGCAAGAGATTGAGTCGGTCTGGTCAAGAAATTCGGTGAAACACTCACTAAAGGGGCCTTAACATGGTATCTTTTTTACCTGAAAATTCTATAAATTCGTTAGGCTGAGCTTGCTAAATTTATTTATCAAAGCACACTCGGGAGCTCAAAAAGTTGAAAA
>NW_017683083.1:0-8935 GCF_001879085.1 Nicotiana attenuata
GTGTTCTGTTTGAGACTTTAAATAACTGGGCAAAATATTCTTCGCGTTCGCGACAGACACATTGCGTCCGCGATGAGTCAGGCCTGAAGACCTTCGCGTTCGCGACACAGGGCTCGCGTTCGCGGAGCTTTAACCCCTCGATCCCTCGCGTTCGCGGACTAGTGGCCGCGTTCGTGATGAACAAATTGGTGACCCCTCCCTAGAACCTTACGCGTTCGCGAGTACAAGGACGCGTTCGCAAAGGGTCTCCCCCCTCAGCTTCGCATTCGAGTCTCGAGCTTCGCGTTCGCGAAAAAGAAATTGGGCACCTGGGATACTTGCCTTACGCGTTCGCGAGTGGGCCTACGCGAACGCGAAGAACAAAATCCCTGGGCACTGAACAGCAGAAAACCTGTAACTTTTTATAAGTCCGAAACCTTCCGAAACACACCCGAGCCCTCGGGGCTCCTAACCAAACATACGTACTAACTCAATGACATCATAAGAACTTATCCGTGCGACCAAATCGCCAAAATAACCTCAATAACAACGAATTAAACCTCAAAATCAAAGGATTTTTCTCAAACTTCATAAAGCATCAACTTTTGCAATTTAGGTCCGAATCACGTCAAATGACATCCGTTTTTCACCAAATTCTACAGAAACGTCTTAAATCATATATAAGACCTGTACCGGGCGCCGGACCAAAATACAGGCCCGATACCAACATGTTCTAATCGAGTTTCATTTCAAAATACTTTAAACAATTTCAGAAAATAATTTTCTTTTAAAAATTCATTTCTCGGGCTTGGGACCTCAGAATTCGATTCCGGGCATACACCCAAGTCCCATATTTTCCTACGGACCCTCCGGGACCGTCAAATCACGGGTCAGGGTCCGCTTACCAAAAATGTTGACCGAAGTCAAGTTAGATGCATTTTATGTCAAAATTTCAATATTTCACAGATTTTCACATAACAGCTTTCTGACTACACGCCCGGACTGCGCACGTAAATCGAGGTGAAGGTAAAAGAGGTTTTTAAGGCCTCAGAATACAGAATTTAATTTAAAAGCAAGTGATGACCTTTTGGGTCATCACATTCTCCACCTCTAAAACAACCGTTCGTCCTCGAACAGACATAAGAAGGAAGTACCTGAGTCGGGGAAAAGATGGGGATAACGGCTCCGCATATCGGACTCGGACTCCCAGGTCGATGCCTCAGCAGGCTGACCTCTCCACTGAACACGAACAGAAGGAAAACTCTTCGCCTCAACTGACGAACCTGCCGGTCTAGAATAGCCACCGGCTCCTCCTCATAAGACAAGTCCTAGTCCAACTGGACAGTGCTGAAATCTAACACGTGGAATGGATCGCCGTGATACTTCCGAAGCATGGACACATGAAACACTGGATGCATGGCTGATAAGCTCGGCGGCAATGCAAGTCTATAAGCCACCTCTGCCACTCGATCAAGAATCTCAAACGGACCGATGTACCTAGGGCTAAGCTTGCCCTTCTTCCCAAATCTCATAACGCCCTTCATAGGCGATACTCGAAGTAATACCCGCTCACCGACCATGAAGGCCAAATCTCGAACCTTGCGGTCGACATAACTCTTTTGCCTGGACTGAGCTGAACGAAGCCTATCCTGAATGATCCTGACCTTGTCCAAGGCATACTGAACCAGATCCGTACCCAACAACCGAGCCTCCCCCGGCTCAAACCATCCAACCGAAGACCGACACCGCCTACCATATAAGGCCTCATAAGGAGCCATCTGGATACTCGACTGGTAGCTGTTGTTGTAGGCAAACTCCGCTAAAGGCAAAAACTGATCTCACGAGCCTCCAAAGTTGATGACACAAGCTCGGAGCATATCTTCCAAAATCTGAATAGTCCGCTCGGACTGCCCGTCCGTCTAAGGATGAAATGCTGTGCTCAAATCAACCCGTGTGCCCAACTCTTGCTGAACTGCTCTCCAGAAACGTGAGGTAAACTGCGTACCTCGGTCCGAAATGATAGACACGGGCACACCATGAAGGCGAACAATCTCCCGGATATAGATCTCAGCTAACCTCTCAGAAGAATAGGAGACTGCCACATGAATTAAATGCGCTGACTTGGTCAACCTATCCACAATGACCCACACTGCATCGAACTTCTTCCGAGTCTGCGGGAGTCCAGTAACGAAGTCCATAATGATCCGCTCCCACTTCCACTCGGGAAGCTCAATCCTCTGAAATGAACCACCGTGCCTTTGATGCTCGTACTTGACCTGCTGACAATTCAAACACCGAGCCACATATGCGACGATATCCTTCTTCATTCTCCGCCACCAATAATGCTGCCGCAAATTCTGACACATCTTCGCGACGCCCGGATGAATAGAGTACCGGGAGCTATGGGCCTCCTCTAATATCAACTCTCGAAGACCATCCACATTGGGCACACAAACTCGGTCCTGCAATCTCAAAACTCCATCATCACCTATGGTAACCTGCTTGGCACCTCTGTGTTGCACCGTGTCTCTAAGGACACACAAATGGGGATCATCAAACTGCCGATCTCGGATACGCTCCAATAATGAAGAACGAGCGACTGACAAGCCAACACACGGTTGGGCTCAGAAACATCCAGCCTCACGAACTGATTAGCCAAAGCCTGAACATCCAAAGCTAGCGGTCTCTCACCGACCGGAATAAAGGCTAAACTGCCCATGCTGGCTGACTTCCTACTCAAAGCATCGGCCACCACATTGGCCTTTCCCGGATGATATAAGATGGTGATATCATAGTCTTTCAGCAACTCCAACCACCTCCTCTGCCTCAAATTCAACTACTTTTGCTTGAACAAATACTGCAGACTCTTGTGATCCGTGAACCCCTCACATGCCACGCCATACAGATAATGCCTCCAGATCTTCAACGCGTGGACAATGGCTGCTAACTCCAAATAATGAACCGGATAGTTCTTCTCATGGATCTTCAACTGTCGTGAAGCATAGGCAATGACATTGCCATCCTGCATCAACACTGCTCCAAGCCCAACACGAGATGCATCACAATAAACTGTATAAGGCCCTGAACCTGTGGGCAAAACCAACACCGGTGCCATAGTCAGAGCTGTCTTGAGCTTCTGAAAGCTTGCCTCACACTCGTCCGACCATCTGAATTGGGCATCCTTCTGGGTCAACCTGGTCATCGAGGCTGCAATAGATGAAAACCCCTCCACGAACCGACAATAGTAGCCTGCCAATCCCAAGAAACTCCGAATCTCCGTAGCTGATGCTGGTCTAGGCCAGTTCTTGACTGCCTCAATCTTCTTCGGGTCCACCTGAATACCCTCTACTAAAACAACATGACCCAGAAATGCAACTGAACTCAACCAGAACTCACACTTCGAGAACTTAGCATATAACTGACTATCCCTCAGAGTCTGAAGAACCACTCTAAGGTGCTGCTCGTGCTCCTCCTGGCTGCAGGAATATATCAATATATCATCAATGAAGACTATCATGAACGAATCCAAATAAGGCCTGAACACTCGGTTCATCAAGTCCATAAAGGTTGCTGGGGCATTTGTCAACCTGAATGACATAACTAAGAACTCATAATGCCCGTACCGAGTGCGGAAAGCTGTCTTAGGGACATCATATGCCTTAATCCTCAACTGATGGTAGCCAGATCTCAAGTCAATCTTTGAAAATACCCTGGCACCCTGAAGCTGATCGAACAAATCATCAATCCTCGGCAGCGGATACTTATTCTTGATTGTAACCTTGTTCAATTGCCGGTAATCAATACACATTCTCATTGACCCATCCTTCTTCTTAACAAACAACACCGCCGCACCCCAAGGCGAAACACTAGGTCTAATGAAACCCTTCTCAAGCAAGTCTTGCAATTGCTCCTTTAACTCTTTCAACTCAGGCGTGGCCATGCGATACAGCGGAATAGAAATGGGCTGAGTTCCCGGAGCCAAATCAATGCACAAGTCAATATCCCTGTCGGGTGGCATACCCGGCAAGTCTGAAGGAAATACCTCAGGAAACTCCCGAACAACGGGCATAGAATCAATAGAAGGAACCTCAGCACTAGAATCACGAACATAAGCCAAATACGCCAAACACCCCTTCTCGACCATACGCCGAGCCTTCACATAAGAAATAACACTACGGGTAGAATGACCAGGAGTCCCTCTCCACTCTAAACGAGGCAAACTTGGTAAGGCTAAGGTCACAGTCTTGGCATGACCGTCCAAGATAGCGTGGTAAGGTGATAACCAATCCATCCCCAATATAACATTGAAATCCACCATGTCCAGAAGCAACAAATCTACACGAGTCTCAAGACCCCCAACACCACAATACAAGAACGATGGACTCGATCTACCATAATAGAATCACCCACCGGTGTAGACACATAAACAGGAGCACTCAAAGAATCACTAGGCATGACCAGATACGGTGCAAAGTAAGATGACACATATGAGTATGTAGACCCTGGGTCAAATAACACTGAAGCATCTCTATCATAAACCAGAATGGTACCTGTAATAACTGCATCGGAAGCCTTAGCCTCGGGCCTGGCTGGAAGAGCATAACATCGGGGCTGGGCCCCACCACCCTAAACCACATCTCTGGGACGATCTGCCGCTGGCTGGCCTCCACCCCTGGCGGCCTGAGCTCCACCTCTAGGACCTCTACCTCCACGTCTAGCACCTCTACCCCCACCTCTAGCTGGCTGGGCGGGCTGTGAAATACCTGGTGCCTGAACCATAGCGCGGGAACCCTGCTGCTGCGACTGAGTACCCACCAATATCGGACAAGCCCTCCTGATATGACCATACTCACCACACTCATAGCATCCTCTTGAGTGCTGCGGCTGAGGAAACTGAGACTGACCCTGGCGACCTGAATGACCACCCCGAATGCTCTGGAGCGGCGGTGCACTGATAGGAGCTGGTGGTGCACTGTAGGGCTGCTGATCAGAATATTGCATATGAGAACCACAACCACCTGAGGCACCATGAGAAACCTGAAGTGCTGATTGAAAGGACCTAGGAAGATGGCTTCTACCATACGAATCCCTACCTCCAAACGAGGCACCACTGAATCTGCCTGACTGACGGGGCCTCTTGTCTGTCCTATAATCACCCCCCCCTGTGATAAAACCATCTCAACTCTCCGGGCCACATTGGCCGCCTCCTGGAAAGATATCTCACTCCCAGCCTCCCTAGCCATCTGAAGACGAATCAGCTGAATGATTCCATCAATGAACCGTCTCACTCTCTCCCTCTTAGTGGAAAGTATGATAAGAGCATGGCGAGCCAAATCAATAAATATGGTCTCGTACTGGGTGACAGTCATGGATCCCTGCTGGAGGCGCTCAAACTGCCTCCGATAGGCCTCTCGCTGTGTGATAGGGAGAAACTTCTCCAGAAATAGCTGCGTGAACTATTCCCAGGTCAAGGCTGGCGATCCTGCTGGTCTAGCTAAGAAATAATCCCTCCACCAAGTCTTGGCGGATCCAGACAAGCGAAATGTGGCAAAATCGACCCCGTTGGTCTCAACTATCCCCATGTTCCGAAGAACCTCGTGACATCTGTCTAGATAATCCTGGGGATCCTCAGTAGATGCACCACTGAAAGTGGTGGTGAAGAGCTTAGTGAACCTATCCAACCTCCACAAAGCATCGGCAGACATAGCTGCACCATCACCGGTCTGAGCTACCACACCCGGTTGAACTGCTCCAACTGGCTGAGCTGCTGGAGTCTGAAACTAGGGAGCTACCTGCTCCGGAGTGCGAGTAGCAGGAGTCTGGGCTCCTCCTCCAGCCTGAGAGACGGTTGGTGCTACAGGAAGTAGACCTTCTCGGTGACACTCTTCATAAGGCCCACTAGACGGACCAGAGCATCCTGAAGAACTGGGTAGCAATAAACCCCTCTAGGACCTGAGCTGGGCCCACCGGAACCGCTGGGGCCGGAACCTCATCCTCAAAATCAACCTGACGCTCCGCCGCTGGTGCTGCTGCTCTGGGCTGAGCTCGGCCCCTACCTCGGCCTCTAGCACGACCTCGGCCTCGCCCTCTGCCCCTCGTGGGAGCTGCTACTGGGGGCTCGGGCTGCTGATCGGTAGATGAGGAAGCGCGTGTTCTCGCCATCTACGAAGAACAGAGTAGAAGTTCAATTAGCATTGAGAAACCAAACCGCACGACAAGAAACAACAAATGTGAAGTTTTCCTAACTCGGTAGCCTCTGGGGATAAATACAGACGTCTCCATACCGATCCCTCAGACTCTACTAAGCTTGTCCGTGAATTGTGAGACCTATGTAACCTAGAGCTCTGATACCAACTTGTCATGACCCGAATTTCTTACCCTCGGGGGTCGTGATGGCGCCTACTCGTAGAAGCTAGCCAAGCCACGAAATGCAGAAATCTTAATTCATTCATTTTAATCCCTTTTAACAACTTAAAAAACAGGCAATTAACATTAAAATAATTACGGAAGATGAAATCAAGCGGAAGACTTAGACTATTATAATACCAAAGTAAATGTGAAAAGGCCAACATGTGTCTCTACCCAGAAACCGATGCCACAACATTCACGGACTATCTATGAATACTACATACAGATGTCTGAAGAAAAGAGATACAATCTACCTCGGATACAACTAAAAACAGAACATTTAAGTAGATAGAAGAGATGCCGGGCCTGCGGACGCCTGCAGGACTATCTCGGGATCTCTGGACTGAAGGCTGGCTCCCCAAGTGCTACTGCCCAAATGCTGCTCCGGTATCTGCACATAGTGCAGAGTGTAGTATCAGCACAACCGACCCCATGTGCTGGTAAGTGTCTGACCTAACCCCGGCGAGGTAGTGACGAGGCTAGGACCAAACTCCAGATAAACCTATGCAGTTATATAATATACAACGGAAAATAACAGAACTAACAGTTTAAATGGGAGGGGGTACATACTACGGAGAACATGTCAATTCAGCAGGAACTAAAGAGAGATATGGAAGAACAACTCAGAATCTACAACAAAACAATAGTAATACTGTTGCGGCGCGCAACCTGATCTCTTAACATTTACCACTGTTGCGGCGTGCAATCCGATCCAATATAATATAATATTATTGCGGCGTGCAACCCGATCCAATGTAATATAATATTGTTGCGGCGTGCAATCCGATCCATATTTATTATATTATTGCAGCGTGCAACCCGATCCATATTTATAATATATATATGCCTTTAGCAACAACCACACCAAGTGTCCCGGCAAGGGATCAACAATAAACTATACTATCCCGGCAAGGGATCAACAATAAAAGAAAATACGTCCCGGCAAGGGAGAATCAGCTATAACCAATCTTAGTTCAACCTCTATTCATCCCAGCTAACACCAATATTCAAATCATAAGTAATTTCCACGAAAACAAACCTAATCCTTGCTCAATATCGAGAATCATCAATTAAAGCATCCGTAGTATCATTTCAGAATACAACAAAATTTTCAATTTAAGACCCACGGTCATGCTCGACTCTAACGTATAGATACTCGTCACCATGCCTATACGTCGTAGTCAACAAGAAGCAAATAGCAAATAGGACTCAACTCCTAATCCCTCAAGCTAAGGTTAGACAGAACACTTACCTCGAACTTCCACGACCAACTCAATCCTCAAACACCGCCTTTCCTTTCGAATTTGGCTCCAACACAATCGTATCTATACATAATCAACTTAATAACATCAATAAATGCTAAACAATCCAATTTCAATGCTTAATTATAGCTTTCTAATCATTCTTCCCAAAAACCCAAAAATCGACCCTGGGCCCGCTTGGTCAAAACACGAGGTTCGAACCAAAATCCGATCCCCCATTTACCCATGATCCCAAATATATAATTATTTTCAGAATTCGACCCCAAAACGAGGTCTAAATCACAATTAATCAAAAAGCCCTAACTCTACCCAAATCCCTAATTTTCTACCCTTAATCTCATGTTTTAGGCCTAGAAATCTAGTGGGTGTTGATAAAAATGGAAGAAAACAAGTTAAAGATTACTTACCCAAGAGATTATGGTGAGGAAATGCTTCAAAAATCGCCTAAGAGCTTTGGAGAAGAAGAGGTTTATGAAATTTTATGAAAATCCCGTAAGTGTTCTGTTTTTGAGACTTTAAAATAACTGGGCAAAAATATTCTTTGCGTTCGCGACAGACACATCGCGTTTGCGATGAGTCAGGCCTGAAGACCTTCACGTTCGCGACATAGGGCTCGCGTTCGTGGAGCTTTAACCCCTCGAGCCCTCGCGTTCGCGAACCAGTCGGCCGCGTTCGCGATGAACAAATTGGTGACCCCTCCCCAGAACCTTACGCGTTCGCCAGTGCAAGCACGCGTTCGCGAAGGGTCTCCCCCCTCAGCTTCGCATTCGTGTCTCGAGCTTCGTGTTCGCGAAGAAGAAATTGGGCACCTGGGATACTTGCCTTATGCGTTCGCGAGTGGGCCTACGCGAACGCGAAGAACAAAATCCCTGGGCACTGAACAGCAGAAAACCTGTAACTTTTTATAAGTCCGAAACCTTCCGAAACACACCCGAGCCCGGTGGATGCAGATGAAGGAAGATATAGTAAGGTTTGTAGCTCGGTGCCTTAATTGTCAGCAAGTGAAGTATGAACACCAGAGACCGGGTGGATTGCTTCGGTAGATAGAGATTCTGGAGTGGAAGTGGGAGCGGATCACCATGGACTTCGTATTTGGGCTCCCACAGACGTTAAGGAAGTTCGATGCCATTTGGTTTATTGTGGATCGCCTGACCAAGTCTGCGCATTGCATTCCTGTGTGTACTACTTATTCTTCGGAGCGATTGGAGGATATTTACATCCGGGAGATCGTTTGTCTGCATGGTATTCCAGTTTCCATCATTTCAGATAGAGGCACTCAGTTCACA
>NW_017683084.1:0-8932 GCF_001879085.1 Nicotiana attenuata
TTAAATAAAAATTATGAATTGACGATAATTTGAAATTGTAATAGTCTAATACGGTTCCCAGGCTCGATAACATGACCCCCGTAGCACCTCCAATTATATCCTTAATTATTATAGCGTGTCCAATTTCAGTATTTTTATATTTTGTTAATTAAATAAATTAAGATTAATTAATTTGAATTAGACTTGTAAACCAGGTACAGTTATCTATGAGTTTCGGGGCTCGATATTTGAGTTATTGACAACATATTTAATTTGTTACTTTTTGTAAAGTTTTAATTGTTATCAAATTAAGATAATTATTATTGTAAAGTGTTATTGGAATAAGAGTTTGCAGTTACTTACAATACTTAAGCTTTATAATTTTACTTAATCTAAAAGGCTCTATAATTTTTCCACTCTTACCTAAAAGGCTCTATATTTACTAAGCTTAAAAAGGCTCTATATTTTACTACGCTACAAGGCTACAATTTTTACTAACTTATAAAAGGCTCTTAATCTTACTTACCGCTAAAGGTCACTATTACAATAAAAACACAAACTAACACATACAGAATATGAACAGACAAACTAAAGAAATATATTTATTTTTAATTTAACCAAATAAAAGCATACCATTAACAAAATACAAATATTTTATCAAATTTTAAATATTTTTTTGTCCCAAAGCTAAAAACCAATCGGGTATATAATAAAGATAACAAAATTTAATACTATACATAACACAAATACATGGAAACACTAATTAAATCATACAATATGCATGTACTATATCGAGTGTCGACATAACACAAAATCGAAATTACCATCGATTAGTTTTATTTGAATTTGAATTGAAATCGAAAGTTATTTGCACCCTGAAAAAAGGAATCCAACAAGCTTGTTCTGTGGTGGGACCTACATCTTTAGCTTTTTAAGAAAGACTAGGTGGGGCCCGAAAATTTTTTTTTAATAATTTGAGGACAGGGGTGGAGGGGATACCAGCAAGAGTTAAGCTTTATTTTAATGGGGGGGAATGCAGCAGAATTTGTGTAGGGGAAGAGATGGAGGGTTGTATTTTATTAAATGGGCAATTCACAGTACTGATGCAATGTCGAATATTGCTTATACGCAGTATAGTACTGCGAATGCTGAGTCCCTAAAAATCCGGTAGTGTGTCTCAATTGCGACTTACTGCGAATTACTTTAAACGGCAAAATTCTCCGTTAAAGGAAATTCGCAGTATAGTACTGCGAAGATTAGGTATTTAGGTAACTTTTTTTTTTTAGTTAGTAAAAAACAGTTTTTTTTCTTTTGTCCAAAAAAATATATTCTAAAAAAGTTTCGGGCATGAATGGAAGGAGGTAATCCAAAAATAGAAACTTTTCTTTCCCTTTTTTTTTTCGGTCTAGACGAAAAGTACGATTGAAAAAGGTAAACTTTTCACCGCAGGAAAGTCATTCTGTGTTTTGTTGAAGCGGTACTATGGGTAAAAAGTCTTGAAAAAGAGTGAATTTATTTTCGCTAGATGGATTCTACTTGGAGAGGGAACTTAGCCGCAGTCTTAACCCATGAATAATAAAAGAATTAAAATAATCTCGAAAGTTCTTACCTAAATAATAATTCGAAACAGTTCAACAATTTAGGTTGTACAAGAAATGAAACCGACAAACCGTACCAATCTGATATTCTAATCAAACCGATGAAAAAAAATCTGAACTATGGTTTAGTTTGATTTGGTTTGGTGTTGGAAAAAGAAACCCGAACCTATTATGGTTTGGTTTGGTTTTGGTTTTTAAACGTTAAGAAAAAAGTCAAATCGAAACCAACCCAACTCTGACATTATATGTATTAACGAAATTTTAAATATATTTAATACAGAAAAAATATTATTGTAGTGTAGTTTAAATAATTTCTTAATGTTTTTTCATAGTTTATCTTTTAACGTATTATTTCAAGCTTGGACTTATAATTTTTGGATGCTCCAATAAGTTTTATAGTTCATAAATGTTAGTAACTCAAGTAAATCCTAAACCAATATCAAATCAATACTAATGCTAATAAAAGACATTCAATTCAATTGTACTACGAATGAAAATAGTATTGGATATCTAATTTTTAGTTTTTTCGGGGTTTAGATAAAATGCATAACATGTTTTTCTTTTAGTGTTTAGTCATGTAAATAATATTACTTATTAGTCGTACATATTTTAGCAACTTATTAATAATTTTAAATTATGTTTATTTTCATTATGGCTTATTAATAATACATATTTATGAGATTTCATTATCTTTATTGTTGAATATTTTAGTACAATGCCATGGCACATCTCATATTTATGTTATTTTATTGAAAAATACCTTATATAGTTCTATCTTACTAGGATTAAAGAAATATTTGGAGCACAAATTCTATACTTTGTGCTATGAAGACTTTATGGAAAAAAAAAACCCGAAAACCCGAAAAACCCAGAAAAACCCGAGATTGAAAAATTTGAATTTTATTGGTTTGGTTCGGTCTTTATATTTAATAACCCGATAAATTGGTTTGGTTTGGTAATTAAAGAATCCGAACCAACCCGACCTATGTACACCCCTATTCACAATTACATGTAAGTGCATTCGAGAAGCCGGAATAACTACTAAGGAAAAAAAACATCACTCTAAAAAAGAAACACATATAAATAGTTTTTAGACTAAATCCTTCATTTGATTTTACCATTAAAGAATTTTCCAATTCCCATATTCAATTTGATCAAATAATTCTATATACGGGTAAATTCGGGCTTGCCCGATTTTGCCATTATTTCGAGACCAGGAAACTACGTCGAGGGTCAGCCTCGTAATGGATCAGACTAGAGTACGAAGACAAGGTAGCGAGTTTGGGAATCGAGGTACCCATCAAGATCGAGGTCCCCGGCGATCGAGACCAGATATGATCGGCTTCGAGCGGGACACAATAACAGAAAAGGCGAAATATCCGTATCCGGTCGAAGATTGTCGCGCCCCCTTTTTCTCGGGAAATCGGGTTTCGATATTTCTCAGACAACTCCCTTCCTTTTGGGACGAGGTAAGGGATTTGAAGAGTCGCCACCTAACGGATTAAGCTGCATTAGGGCACCTAAAACAATTAACTCATATAACCAGTTTACATCACCAGAGATCAGGTAAGGGCTCGAAATTACCTTGAGGGGAAGGTGTTAGGCACCCCTCGAGGTCCACAACGGTGGGTCCCGACCGAACTTAAATTAAGCGAATTAGTCTTAAAAGGGAAGAAAACAAATTAGACAAATACAATATTCAACTTACTTTTTACACAGGAGTATAGGGGGTGGTCCTATATTTTTTAGCCTATAGGATCATTCCATAAAATGCTTTGCAACTCCCACAAGTCGGGGTTTTACTCGTAGCATTATCTCACGGGCTATCATTTCCTTTACTACCCAATTACTATCTTTCAGTTATTACCTAAGCGTTCTAGTAGCTTCTAACTCGTGCCTTATGTGTGCACTACCCGTCCTTTTCCTATGGTCCTGGAGGTATTTAGGACCTCTATTTAGGGTGGTTCTAGACTGACCTATGTTGCTTAAATGAGATAAAGCTAGGCGACAAACAAAATTCAAATAGGATTATCATGTAAGGAGCAAATAAGGTCCCATATAAACATCTACAAGTAGACAATAAATGCACGCAATTAAATCAACAAATTTCGTTAATTTAGGATCCTATAGGCAGGATATCTAGATGAGCAAAAATAGAATGCAAGACAGCAGTTTATTAAGGCGGGCATCTGGACCTATCAATTTGCCTACTGATTTTATTAAACCTTGAATCTGGGGTTTTTCAGGCAGTAAGATATCACAATTTTAGGCCCAGAATCATTAGTAACCCCTACAGATTTGCCTAAGTGATAAACAGAACAAATCGAACTCAAAATTGATTAACAGAACCCTATAGGCATGATATCTACAACCTATAACGTGATTTCTAAGTGAATTACTGATTTTAACTCATAAAGACAGGTTTTATCCCTTTTAGATCCTATTGGCATGCTTTCTAATTAGTTTAAACCCCTATAGGCAGCATTTTTAAGTGTTGACTTGATTTAAACCTCTATAAGCATGGTTTCTAAGTTCACAAACTGATTTCACCCTATAGGCATGATACCTATTAGTTTAAATCCTATAGACATGATTTTTAGGTTTGAAACGGATTCCTTTTATTCCTATAGGTATGGTATGTAAGTTGAAACTGATTTTTTTTACCTCCTATAGGCATGATATCTATCAATCACATGTGGGAAGAATTTTAAGCACATTGCCAGGAAAGGTTATTATTCAAATAGATAGAATCCTATGGACATGGTCACTAATACATGTAAGTTAAGAATGTGCATGGATCCTATGGACATGATTTCTAATGCAAGGGGGCCTATAAACAGGATTTCTAGCATGCGAGTGAAATACAGAATAAAGCAATCAGAAAATTCTAAAGGCATAATCTCTAAACAAGTAGTAACATTCACATAATCATCAATAAACCTATAGGCAGGATTTTTACCCGAGCTTCAAACAAAGATATAGAGACCCCCTCCCCCTAGCTTTTACTAATAAACCCCAGATCTATTTATTACAGACCAGAATGAATAAATTACATAACAGTATCTATTACACTATAGGGAGCCTTAGCAGGCCCAATATTAACCTGGAAACCAGGCCTTCAAGCAAAGCAAGTCTGAAGTATACAGGTGGTCCAACTATGATACACAAACTTGGGCTTCCGGTGTGTCAAAGTTCCCAAGGGCATCAGGGACCCCGGGCAATGCTCGCATTAGAACCACACATTCAACACAGAATTCGTAGGAGATTGGAAAACCAGCCCCAGTGTGTCAGAGTTCAAAGGAGTCTCAAGGACCCTAGGCAATGCTCACACTGGGGGTGGTAGGAACCTAGGTAACTAAGAGTTGAAGCTTGAAACCAGTGCATAGGGGGGTTGGGGGACAGTTTTAGAAAACAATTTGATTTTTAGGAGCAAACAGATTCAAATTACACGACTGCAAACAGAATTTTACCTAGAACAAACAAAATCCCTATTTAGTAAATAGTTCAAACAGATTGGTATTGATTCAGACATGGACACTGTACTAGCATTGTAATCACAAAAGAGCCAGGATACTTGAACTAATAGACAGAGTTGGCAACATATTACATGTTTGCAGAACAGGGAACATACAACTGATTATACAGGGTTTCATAATACTAGAGATAACCTAATTAATCTTGTCACGAGGTGAAATCATATGGGCATATAGCAAACAGAAGCGCGCTGGAATCTCAAACTATTAAGCACATAGGATTGAATAGGGTAATCGAGACTAAAGCAAGCCAGTTGAGAAAGCAGTAACAGAAAAACATGCCGAGGTCGAAATAAACTATAAGACAGAATAGTATAACAGGAACTGAAACATGCCAGTTGAGAAAGGAATAAACAGGAATCGTAGATCACGCAGAAAAATGCTGAGGTTTGAAATAATCTAACCACATAAGCACATGGAATAGAATAGGATAACAGGAGTTAACACATACCAGTTAGGAAAAAAGTAAACAGGAATGTAATGGCAATTTGGATCCAAAGAGTTTAGCCTTGGCTTCCAGCCGGCTAAACAGTGCAGAAATCAGAGTAGCCGCACAAAGAGAGAACTTAAATTCTTTAAGGAAAAGCAGAGAGCTTTTGAGTTGTAAAGTGAAGAAATTGTAAGAGTGTGTAAGTGTGAGTGTAAGTCTGTAAGCGTGAGCGTGTGTTTTAAAATCAGAGTAATGAAAGGTTTTTATATCATACAGTAGAGTAACACCAAATAAGGTAGGAGAATCAATGGCCCACAAATAAGGCAAAGAGATCAGTTAATCAGTCAATTAGGGCTAACGGGAATCAATTAATAGGCAAAATCACGAAAGTATCACTTAAATTAACACGGAATAAATCAGCAGTCAAGATTGAGGTCTAAATAAGGTAAGTAGTAAGTCCAGAGATCAATTAAAAGTCGGTCCTAATAATCAAAGTACAGAAATCAGGCTAGCAAAAGAATTAAGGAAAGTAGTACCAATTATGAATCATACGTAAGGAAAGAATAGGTAAAAATCTGTCAAGGAAATATCAGTTTTTAAAAAAAAAAGGAAAGCACAATTTCGAACCCTAATTAGGCAAGTAAATCAATTAATCACCTTAATTGACAGCCAAAGTAAACGAGCAAACATTATAGCAAATAGTAGAATAATTAAAACCCTAGGGCATAAAGGCATAGAGATGAAAATCAGTCGAAAAAGTAAAGGAAGAAAATCGGAGTTAAACACTTAAACGTTTTAAAACGTTTTTGCAGAAATCTCTTAGAACCAAAACCCTAACTTTAGGGGAAAAAAATGAAATCGGTTGACAATAATAGGAAAAATAGAAGAATCTTAAAGGAAAAGTAACAAACAAACTCAAACCGCTTCAGATCTAAAGGGATCTGACTTGATTTAGCCAGAAAGAATTAGGTTATGTAAAAATAAACAGAGGTGACAAAATCTGGTTTAAACCAGAGGTTTGAAGCCATAAACACGAAGATATTAGTACTCACAAACGTATGAGCGTTCACAGACGGATTAATCGAGAAAATGGGAGATTTGAACCAAATCTGGTTCGAATCTCTTTGAGATTCCATCAAGTATCATGAAAACCGAACAACCAGTAGAGATATGAGGCTGGATAAGGCCTGAGGTTGAAGAAAGAACCCATGAATCAAAGGGGTTTCAGTGACGGCGGGCTAGGGTTAGAAGGAAGGTGAGAGAGACGAGAGGAGGGAAGGGGTCTCAAGGGTGGCGAATTTGGGAAATTGGTAGGGTTTAGGTCGTTTGGTTAATTAAAAATGGAAGGATTGTCCTGGACCGTTGATCTTCTGAGATCAACGGCCAGGATTAAAGCTGGGGTTGGGGCAGGTTATAACAATTGGGCTATTGGGTTTGGGTTATGGGTATTAGGTTAGGTTAGGGTATTGGGCTGGGGTAGTAATTGGGCTAAGGTTCGAAAATCAAATTAAAAGAGGCCGTATTTTAAATAACCATTTAATTTAATAAAATAATTTATAAAAATAGTTAATAAATAATAAAGTGCTATTTATGTATGAAAAATTATTTAATATTTTAAAAATATCAAGAGTAAATTTTGTGTAAAAATAAAGAAATTATGCATACATGGGCTATTGTTGCAAAGTTATTGCAATTATAACCTACAGATGTAAATATAATTGTGCATAAAATAATCAAAGCTTAAGTATAAATATAAATGATAGAATTAAACAACAAAATTATTACAAAATCATTTGTGATGCAATTAGTAATTATTTAGATAATAAAATGCCGGAATAAATCAATTAAAATCCTTTTAAAATTGCAGAAGATTATGAAAAAATACTGGTTGATGCTCATGCACTATTTTGAAAGTATATATGCATTCTAAATATATGAGGGAGAAATTGGATACCAACAGCTGCCCCTCTTTACCCGGGAAGGATGAAAGAGTTGTCGGATAAAGAAATGATGACCGATTTTGACCGGATGGGATGTTTGAAAAACATGGGCCGCACCCTGGTCTCTGAGCTGCCTACATATCCCTGGTTTTACAGGAATCAGTCAATGTGTAGTTCTGGACCCAACGGTGAATGAAACCGATGGAATGGTTATAGGAATGGTAGTATGTTTCAGAAAAGGGTTTCCTTTGGGAAGGATAGTATCAGATTGGTTTATGCGGAGTTATGATTATGAGTCTAAAGTGTAACGGATGTATCACATGGTAGGTATCCGAACCGTCGTGAGGTAAAGGCGGGTAATTGATGAGAATCGGTTACGTTTTAGATAACAACAAACGACATGAGTGGAAATTGGAATGGTATGAGTGGAAACCGGAACGAAGGTTGCTCCTGTTTGAAGGACGGTTATCTCTTGGATTTCCTGCAAAACTTAAAACACAATGCATGCATATATATAGAAATTACTGTGAGAATTTAAACATGATGCGAATTCCCTTTGGACCATGAAGGTTGTCTTTGGACGGAGAGGATGACGTCCTTAGACCATGACGTTCTGGGCCATGAGTCATGAGATAGGGGATCGCAGGCCATGAAATGATGTTCTCGGGCCATGAAAATGGTGCCTTTGAACCATGACGCCTTTGAATAATGATGTGCAGTATTGAGAGATCCTCAGGCCATGACATGGTGTCTTCAGGCAATGAGGATGATGCCTTCGAACTATGACGCCTTCGGATAGAGACATGATGATGGATCATATAAGCAAACAAGACAGAGCTTAGTCTTGTATAGAATCGGGACAGAGCTTTGTCTCGGAAAAGGCAGAATAGTTCTAGATAGTGTAACATTCAGCATTACACAAGGAAAGCCAGATCTTAGCCTTATGCAATTGGGTAGGCAAGGCTTAGCCTCATGCGAGGAGAGGAGACAATGCTTAGTCTCATGCAGTGGAAGGTAGTTCTTAGCCTTATGCAAATAGGGAAGCAGGGCTTAGCCTCATGCAATATTTGAGACAGGGCTTAGTCTCATGCAGAGAGAAGGCAATGCTTAGCCTTATGCAAATATGGAGGTAGGGCTTAGCCTCATGCAAGATTTGAGACGGGGCTTAGTCTCATGCAAAGAGAAGGCAATGCTTAGCCTTATGCAGATAGGGAGGCAGGGCTTAGCCACATGCAAGATTTGAGACATGGCTTAGTCTCATGCAAAGAGAAGGCAATGCTTAGCCTTGTGTAGATTGGGAGGCAGGGCTTAGCCTCATGCAAGATTTGAGACAGGGCTTAGTCTCATGCAAAGAGAAGGCAATGCTTAGACTTATGCAAATATGGAGGCAGGGCTTAGCCTCATGCAGGATTTGAGACAGGGCTTAGTCTCATGCAGAGTGAAGGCAATGCT
>NW_017683085.1:0-4014 GCF_001879085.1 Nicotiana attenuata
CTGAGTTACATAATACTGGAACACTGAATAGGACTAGACTGAGATATGTATTCTTGAACTGATTATGAACACTGAAACTTAAACTGTTTATGGCATACTGAATAATCTATACTAAGACTCGAGGGCATCAAACCCAAGTCTATATTGAATACGAACTGAGCTCACAACGTTCAGAATGAAAGTGGTGAACGAGTTATGAAGCAAGAGAATAGAAATTCTGCAACTATTCAAGGAACTAGACTTAACTGTATTTCTGAGGCAATTGAAACGTCGTAAAAGAAACGTAGTGTAGGGAAAATCATTAAAATTTCCAAACATAGAGAGTTAGCCTCACATACCTTAACTTCCTGCTCTTGAGTGTAATACAACATTCGCCAACCCTTTCAACTTTAGTCTATATCAATACAAGTCAAAGAGATTCCATATTAGCGAAAATACTCATGTTTTGGTCCCTTAGGCATTTTATCAAACGCTTGGTGAGTATAAAGCTTCATAATCCCTATTAATGGTGTTTCTACACCTAATAACCCATTCTCTTGCTCCTAGATAAATTCTAAAGTCTCAAATGATTATAATCAACATTGTTCTTTATCACCCATAAGGTAATCAACATCCATAACCAATAATAACCAATCAACAACCCAAACCCATCACCGTTCATGCTTTTCTATCAAGCCCATCAACTCATATCTCATGAACTAGAGTCTATATTCATTAATTCAATGATAGAATCAATTAGAGGGTGAAGATATTACCTTTTTGACGTTCAATCTTCTTGAATTCGAGTTCTAGGGTTTCTTCTCTCAACAATGGTGTCCCAATCGAATATCTAATGATATGAAGGGTTTACCCATGTTAATAAGGTGTTGGGGAATTGAAATAAACTTAGAATCACCATTAGAACTTACCTTGGGTGGTGGAGGGATCCTTAAGGAGTTAGGTTTTTGAGAGTTTTCCTTTCTAGAGCAAGTTTTTATGTTTTGGGGCTGTGAGGGACGAAATAAGGCTAAAAAACGACTTCCCAAGTCGTCCACCGCATCCCAGTTGGCGCAACCGCGGTAAATCGCTGGGACACTGCCTCGCCACCGCGGCTGCGGTAAAAACGCGGCAGGACCGCGGTGGTTGCACACCTTTCTGTAAAACGGGCATAACTTTTTGTACAAAGCTCCGTTTGAGCTCCATAATATATCGTTAGAAAGCTATTTCAAAGGCCTACAACTTTCATGCTTTGTGTTTTCCTAAATTCTCTATAAAGTTTTACTAAAACCTGCTGGAAGACGGACCTTCTGCAAACTTAGTCGATTTCGTCAAATCTTATGCACCTCACTCTCCGTCTTGATTCTAAAACAACTATTTTCACCCATAATCATCCCGATGGGACTTCATGTATAAAATATCAAATTAATACCCATTTAATATGTCCACACCTAGTCCGAATGTACGTGATGTTACAAACAGTTAGGGGATTAAATTCCTTAAGGACACACAAGCAACTTGTGGGCTCGAAATTATTTTTTTCTATTTTGTTTATTAAACTAATGTTTTTCTATTTTTCTGATTTTTTGATTTCGAACAAAGTAATACCAACAATCTTAAGGAAATTAATATATTTTCTGTGTTTGTCTTAACATCTGTTTGTTTTGGAAACTAAACGATAAAGAGATTATCGTTGCAAAAATGGCGTCTTTTCAATTAGCCTGCGACAATTTTCAGAGATGTACTCTCGATGCGAGTTGTTGGAGGAAAGCCAATATCACTCTACATATAGATTCACCTATTACGTGCTCTGCCTGTACAATTACTAGGTAAGCTTTGTCCATCTATTTTTGCTTCTCTTTATAGCTTATGATCTGCACATGCTTGTGTTTGGTATTCTCGATTTTGTTTTTTATAGTATCGCAAATGCTGCTAGATTCAAATGTAGGCTTTTGGATGCAAATTCAGCTACTACTGAATTTGGAATTGGATATGATGTATTGAACCCGAACATTATCTGTACCTAATACTATGTAACTCAAAACGGTTTCAATCTCCTCGGCTCTAATTGTGTATGCCCTTATTACTTTAATTTTTTTACGTTCTTTATCTCCAATGCACGAGATCTCTGTAACTGTTTGTAATACTTGATAACAGCACTGATTCTAGAGCTGCCAACAGAGGTTCATCTCTTCAGAAGAGTAATACCAAGTCTCACCTTGCGGGTTGGTGGTTTGAGAAAGATAGCCTCTTTATTTTAGATGAGGAGGAGCGAGCTGAAAAGCAGCAGTGCACTGTTGCTGCTTCAAAAAATTTCCACAACTTCTCTTTTATGCCAGATAATGAAGTCATCATGCGCCATCATAAACATTGCTTAGGAACTCCATTCCAATGTCAACCAAATTATGTTACAGATGTGAAAGAAGGTGTGAAAGAAGCTCTGTCTGATATTTATGATCTTTGTGTGTGCCTTACAACCTTGACTTCTGTGAAGTGGGACATTTCTATTATGAAAAGTTATAATGTTTGAGAGATAAATATAGCAATGCTGATGGAGGGAACTACTAAAGATATATTTATACTATTTGGTATTTTTCGGCAAAGATAAATATAATGACTTATGCAAAAAAAAAAAGAAAAAAAAAAGAGAAGAAAACCATGTGTAATTTGGCACATATAGCTCCTGCAAAGAGACTTTTGGCCAAAGATATTTAGAGACTAGAAGATACATGTATCAGGTTTGGTGTCCGAAATTTAGAGGCATTGTTGGCTTGTGCTCTAGCTAAGTCTTCATGCGCATTAAGGCCACCCAATATGAGGATAAATGATTATGCAAATACAGAGATGAGGCCTTGGCTGGAAAAAGCAAGGATATTATTATTGAAAGTGATGGTGTTCTTCGAATGGGCGACATACTGTGTGTAGCAGATGTAGATGGGTTGAGACATGCCATCCTTGAAGAAGCCCACAACTCTAGAGACACTATACATCCTGGATCCACAAAACTATATCATGACCTAAGGCAATTTTATTGGTGGGAATGAAGAAAGATCTTGCTAACTTTGTTTCTAGTTGTTTGACTTGTCAGCAGGTCAAGGTCGAGCATTAGCGACCCGCGGGACTTTTACAATAAATTGAGTTCAGAATGAAAATGGAAAAGAATTACTATGGATTTTGTCACCGGGCTACCACGAACCCTTAAAGGTCATGACTCTGTATGGGTGATTGTAGATCGACTGACAAAATCAGCACACTTTTTGCCAGTGAAGACTACATATGGTGGAGTGAGGTGTGCACATATATTTATGAACGAATTGTCCGACTTCACGGGGTTCAAATATCCATCATCTCTGGTAGAGGATCACAATTTACCTCACACTTTTGGAAATCTTTTCAAGAAGCATTGGGTACACAAGTAGATCTTAGCACTACATTTCATCCATAGACAGACGGGTAGTCTCAACGTACTGTATGTTGGAGGATATGTTGAGAGCTTGCATTCTTGAGTTTGGAGGTAGTTGAGACGCTTATATACCTTTAGCTTAATTTCCTTACAACAATAGCTTCCGGTCCAGTATTCAAATGGCACCGTACGAAGCATTGTATGGTAGAAGATGTCGTTCTCCTATCGGATGGTTTGAAGCTGGTGGTGCTCCTGCTGGCCTTCCTAGAAATACAGTTTCATACCATGTGTTGGCCATATCCTCTAGTTTGTATGCTGCGAGCTCCACGGCTCTCTCACTAGAAAATCCAAGAGCACGTAATGCCTTAAGTGTCCCATCCAAGAAACTTTGAGGATCTGCTGAATTATCGGAACCTGTGAATTTTGGTGATTTCAATTTCAGGAACTCGTGTAGGGATACTTCCTTATTCCCGAAAGGCTGAGTCTGTGTAGGTGCTTGTGTTTGTAAAGTAGCCTGAAGAGCTGAACTTCCGCCCTGAGTAGGCACCAATGCCTCTAACACATTCAATAACCTTGCCACTGCATCTGCAGGTAAGGCAACAGTACGGTACAACAGTTGGCACTGGTGGTGGAGC
>NW_017683085.1:6466-8932 GCF_001879085.1 Nicotiana attenuata
TTTTTTTTAAGTTACTTTCTTATAGTTATTATTATTATTATTATTATTATGACCAATACACCCTTTTTAAAAAAATATAGGGTATTACAATATATATATATATATATATATATATATATATATATATATATATATATATATATATATATATATATATATATATATGTGTGTGTGTATATGTGTGTGTGTGTGTGTGTTTTCTTTTTGAGAAATTTTTTAAGGCCTCTTATTGAAGCTTGCTTTAGGCCCCCAATAGTATTGAGCCACCACTGATGAGTACTTTTTTGGTTTTTTAGAATCCATCAGTCGCGGCAGTTCAACTTCTCTTTTCACCTATAAATAATTCCAACCGAAGTTCTCATGAGATGTTTTTAAAAGACATAAATTATATTTTTAATATCACGAAACACTATATCTATTAAAGATTTATGTATAACCCACAGAAATACAATGAGAAAATTTGTTGAACTTCACTATTTACTTCTATATCCGATTGAGGAATATTTTAATGTAAGACTAATTTATCACAAGAACTTTTGGGGGTTTGAAATATTTTAATTTAACACTTACTTATCATAACAACTTTCCTGGGGTTTGTCATGAGTTTCTACGACTGGTTGCCATTTTATATGTATGCGACTTTGGCTATTAGTGCTACAACTATCATTTAATTCTTCCCGTGGCACAAACGGGTCTACTAAGTCCCTATATTATTAAAAAAATTCTACTTTGGAACATTGGCAAATAATTTCCCTGAACACTATTCTTACGTCCTTGCTGCAGTAAGTAGTTTTGGCTTATTTGTTTTTTATTCAACTCTAAGTGTATGAACTCATGTTGGTTATTCTTTAAAATTTTGTAGCTATTTGGAGCAAATAGAACAATCTGTATGTCATTGAATATATTTTTTTTCTAATCAGTTATGCATAGTAGTTGTGCAATCATTGTTCAGTGTGGTCATCGTACATATTATATGATGCAAGTTACAATCTCACTGAAGACAAAGTGTGATAAATTAATTTTTGTTGTTTACAAGCACTCCGGACATGCACACAGGATAGTGGCTGTTATAGCATTTACATTAGGGAAAATGCATAAGTACCCCCGATCTATACCTGGATACCCAACTACACACTTTTTCTATGCGAGAATCCTATTACCCCTCTAAACTTATTCTAAATGGAATCATTTGCACCCTTAACGCTGACGTGGCAGAGTGTGTGTATTTCACTCTCCCAAAGAAGAGTGAGAAGCAAAAAAAAAAATAATTTTCAGATTATTTTTTATTTCTTTTTACCATTTTTTCTTACTTTTTTTTCCTTTTCCTTTACCTTTACCTTTTCCTTTTTCTTTGTCTTTTTTCTTTTACTTTTTTTTTTGTTTCTTCTCTAATTCCGGCGGATATTCATTCACCGACGACTGTGTCTAACCGTTTTTCTTCCATTTTTTCTTTTCACACACAAATTAAACTCTCGAAAAGATTTATTCATAAGCAAAGTAAATTACACTCAGGTTTGGGGGAAAAAATTCATCATCGGAAAACCTTCCCACGCCGAAAAAAAAATAATGTATTGAAATTTTAACTGAAAAAAATTTTCTCAGCTTATATTCATTTTTATTTCTTTTGCTCTTCCTCCCACACATAAATTATATTTTCAAGAAAAAAAAAAAATATATATATATATATATATATATATATATATATATATATATATATATATATATNGACAATATCTTGTTAGATACTCTATTGGAGAGATTGTGAGTGCTCGCAAAGCACTACATGAAATCGAACAAAAGTTGATTTTCCATGAAATACAAACTTCTTTTTTTGCCTATTTATAGCGACAGACAAGGAAAATATAAACTAGTTTTCTGTCCCTTGAAGTACTACTTAAGTGAATAACAGATAATCAATATTCATATTCTAGAGAAATTAAACAGGAAAACTAATTAAATGTGACAGGGTTGGACCAATTACATTGCTAGTTCCAGGAGTTGATATATAGATTGGTTTTGTAATAATATGGGTGGTTGAAGAAGTTAAACCAAGTGCTTGCAAGTGACAAAGTCAATAGTTGGCACGAGTACTGTGAGTAGTAATCTTACCGCAACTTTTGTGTTCATAACCTGCATGGTTTATACATAATTTTTCAAATAGTAATTGTTAGCGAATGTTAGAAATTGCATCTGGGACAAGTCCTTTACTTGATATGGCACAAATTGAATGTGGGACAAGTCCTTTACTTGATATGGTACATAACAGTTTACTTGAGATGTTTACAGTTATTTATAATATTCTCACTGTTACTAGACATGTTTTACTATTGCTTGAGATATGATTACCATTACCGAAATGTAATTATATGATTTGATAAGAATTGATATGCCCTTTATTATTTTGAAAATACTTTCTTATGAATATTTACTGGTTACAAGGAAAAGTATAAATGGGAGGAGACTTTG
>NW_017683086.1:0-3794 GCF_001879085.1 Nicotiana attenuata
AAAAAGCCAAAAACACCAGTGAACTGTACAGTGAACAAAAACGCCAGTGCACTGTACACAACTCCAAAGTTTGCCAAATTCTGCCCAACTCCAAATTGCATCTGTACACAACTACACATTATAGACTTGACCACAATGCTTGAACCTAAAAAAATATAAATCATAAGTTAGAATATAATATTTTGATGATAACAAAACAAAACTACAAAAGTATTAAGTATATCACCAAGCAAATAGAGTATTAAACTTACCACTCAAGATGCAAGCTGCAACTATACATCAAACAATGCTAGTAGTGCTTCCATTATTTTCCATATCTATAGATAATTCGACCAAATATGTCATACAAATGAAAAAGCATGATATATTATTTTGAACTAAAATACACGCAAAATATTAAAGCTTACCAAGCTCGAGTTCCTCAAGATACTTCAAGTCTTCTTCAACACTAGTAGGATTGTTCTCTTCTCTAAGCCAATCTTGAACACAAATAAGAGCTTGCACACATTTAGGAGTCAATGAACTCCTAAATGAATCAAGAATACGGCCACCGGTGCTAAATGCGCATTCCGACGCCACACTAGAAATTGGAATGGCCAACACATCACGAGCCAACTCCGAAAGAATAGGAAATCTAGGAGCATGTGTTTTCCACCAACTCAAGATATCAAAGTCTTCACTAAAAGGTTCTTGTTCTTCACTAATGTATTTATCCAACTCCGATTTAGCACCCCCACCCCCATTGTCTTCCTTTTGTTTCTTCAAGCTAAGCTTAGTCCTTATTTTTGATGCACTTATAACACTCCCACTAGATGTGTTAGATGTGTTGCTAGATGAAGTAGATCTAGATGGAGATTGAGGACAAGATGCAGTTGAATATTTTTTTAGATACTCTCCAAACAAAGAATTCATATAAGCATACACCTCGGCATTTATTTTCTTTCCTTTTTCCTCCCCAAAAAGTTCTTCAAGTGCTCCCTCAACATATTCAAATTTGTTACGTGGATCCAACACAGAAGCAATAAAAATCATTTTATTCATCTTTTCAGGCTCACCCCAATACTTCTTGAACTTTTCTTGCATTCGCTCAGCCATTTTTCTCAAATGCTCATCCTCACTAGCTAAACACATTTTCAAATGACAATAAAGTTCAGATACATCCTCAAAATGAGAATTACAAGTGCATAACGTGAACCTGAAACTTTTTTAGTTAGCTCGTGAAATCTTGCAAGAAACTCTATCACATTCCTCACATTCACCCAATCATCAGAATCAAGAGGACCTACACTACTACCATCTTCACAAACATGAGAACATTGATAAGCCGAAAATCCATCATCAAAAAGATGAAACTTGTCAAAGGCCATTTCAAATTTTTGTGCCGTGTCCAACATCAAATAGGTGGAATTCCACCTAGTAGGAACATCCAAACACAATGTTTTGGTACATTCTACCTTTACATGTGCACAACACTGTTTAAACTTTAAGGTCCTTGAAGGCGAAGATCTCACATACCTCACAACATTTCTAACACGTGTCACAGAAGCATCAAGTTCTTTTAATCCATCTTGCACTATTAGATTTAGTATATGAGCCATGCATCTCACATGAAGATGCTTACCACTCATCATATTAGTTTTCCACATATCTAACTGTTTAGACAATTCTTTAACTGTGACATCATTTGAAGAAGCATCCACGGTAATAGTGAAAACCTTGTCTAATTTCCATTCAAGCAAACAATCCCTAATAACTTTAGCCATCTCTTCACCCTTATGACTAGTAATAGGGCAAAAATCTAGTATTCTTTTATGCAACTTCCAATCCTTATCAATGAAGTGGGCTGTCAAACACATATAATTTATTCTTTGTAGTGAAGTCCATGTGTCTGTTGTGAGGCAAATTTTTGGTTGTGCTTCTCTAAAAGACTTTCTTAGATTTTGCTTCATTTCACTGTAAACTTCATAACAATCCCTTGTTATTGTTCTACGAGAAGGAAGACGAAATAATGGTTGAGTTTTTCTCATAAACTTCATAAAGCCTTCATTTTCTACAAAGCTAAATGGTAGTTCATCAATAACTATCATCTCAATTAAGGCCTTCCTAACAACTTCTTGTTCAAATTTCCAAATTGATCCTTCGTCATTTTGGCAAGATTGAAAATTTATCTTTGTTTGACTATTATCTTTATCAATGTTAAGTGGGTATTCTTTGCATCTAAGCAAATGATTCTTCAATCCTGTTGTTCCATTCCTAGATGAATTAGCCGCATAGGCTTGTTTACAATATCGACATCGTGCTTTCCCAACCCCATTAACCTCAAATTTATCAAAATGGTTCCAAACGTCAGACCTAGGTTGCATGGCTTTCTTGGGTATCAATGGTGTTGGTGTTACTATCTACCGTAATAGGTAAACTTTCACTTGAACCAGCATCACTTACTCTACTTGTATCTGCCATCTATACAAAATTAAACAAATATAAACACAAATTAACAATCATGGGGTACAATCATAATTCATAGGGTAGCAGACTTAACAAGAAAGCCAAACATTCACATTTCTTCCAGATTCGACAACCTTGTTTTATGAACCAAGAGAATGAAAACAAAAAAGCAGAATAAGTTTTCTTTAGTGCAGTTTTTTTGCCAAGACAATGCTAATAACCAAGCGAGAAGAGTTGATAGTCAGATAAATCAAAGCCTCATTTTCCTTCTTTCTGTTCTGTTAACATCCTTGAGACCACGGGTATTCTGTTAACACAGAATTTGATCACTTCGACATATACATTATAACCTTGAAATGTTTTACTACGACCATTTTTAGCATTTGTATTTATAATATAATCTTCAACTGTTTTACTAATCAGTCTTCTTTGCAATTCAGCTGTTTCATTAAACTGCATCATGATTAACTTTCCACATTGATGATTTTTGGACCCCCGACTAAAAGAAACTGGTTGGAAAAGATTAGCTAAGTACAGCAGAATTAGCATGCAAGGGACTTAAATGGATCCTTAAGTCAGTAATACACACACAGACTTTTTTTTCTCTGTCTTTGGGGTGTTTAAAGTGGAAGAAGGGGACTGCTGCTAGGTAAAGTGTGTGTTTTTTGACACAGCTCGGTACACAACAACAGGTCAACAGGGGATAAGGCAAACATCAGTCGATACCAAGTTCTTGCTTTAATGTTCTCATAATTTCAAATGTTAAACAGAGGCAGAATTTCGGACAGATTTAAACTGAGTTTAGGATCAAAATGAATCTAAGGTAAGTAGTACTGCTTCTGTGGCTTCGATAATCCTAAAGCATTTACAAACATTCTCAACACAAATGATTTCACAGTCCTAATTTGGTATCGCTAGAAAGTAGAAATCGCTAGAAAGTAGAAACATACCTTTGAAAATTGAAGACTGGGGAGTGAGGAGTCGGAGCTAGGGGTGCGAAGTCGGAAATCCCCCAAAATCCCAATCGCCGACGCCAAATCGTAGTCGGAGCTGCTGACTGCTGAGCTTGGGCGATATCGTCCACTTTCTCTCACTATACTTGCTACAAAGTTAGGGCAACTGGGCAAGGGTTCTGGTTTGTTAATTTGTTTCTTCTAACTCTAAGTCAGACTTAAAGAAGATGGGTGGGCTTGGGGCTGGGCTGGGCTAGAAATAAAATAAAGAAGGGTGGGTGGGCTTGGGCGTTGGGCTGGGGATGGGTAGGGTAGTGGACTGTGGACTGGCCTATTTAAAATTCGGTATTTCGGTATAACCGAAATACCGAAATTTCAGATTTCTGAAACCGAGTA
>NW_017683086.1:8104-8932 GCF_001879085.1 Nicotiana attenuata
CCTCCTCTTACTTGTTTAATTTCTGTATTCTTTCCTTTTATTGCATATATATACATTGAACTGCACAGGTTGATTTGGGAGTCTTGTCTAGCCTCGTCACTACTTCGCCGGGGTTAGGCCAGGCACTTACCAGCACATGGGGTAGGTTGTGCTGATGCTACACTTCTGTGCTCTTTTGCACAGATCACGGTACCGGAGCAGCTTTTGGACCACAGCAGTAGGTTATGATCGGGAGCTGTCTTCAGTCCAGGGACTTACGAGGTAGCCTAGCTGGCGTTCGCAGGCCGGAGTCCCTTTCTACGTTTTCAGTTTGTTTTCATTGTACCAAGACAGACACTTATGTATTTCTATTCTGACTTGTTTGTAGCACTCTTTAGTAGTTCGTGAGATAGCGACACCAGTCTTGGGTAGAGAAATGTTAAACTTCCGCATTTTAGGTTTTTTTCAGTTATCTGTATATTAAAGACTTCCGCTTTTATTTAAATGACTCGTATTATTATTGTTGTTGAGATGTTATCAGGAAAAAAAAGTTTAAAAGTCTTGGCTTGCCTAGCTCCGATAGTAGGCGCCATCACGACTCCCGATGGTGAGAAATCCGGGTCGTGACAAGTTGGTATCAGAGCTCTAGGTTACATAGGTCTCGCTACTCACGGACAAACTTGGTAGAGTCTGAGGGATCGGTACGGAGACGTCTGTATTTATCCCCAGAGGCTACGGAGTTAGGAAAACTTCACTTTTGTTCTTTCTCGTCGTGCGATTCTGTTTCTCAAATACTGATTGTCCTTCTACTCTGTTCTTTCGTAGATGGCGAGAACACGTGCTTCCTCT
>NW_017683087.1:0-5387 GCF_001879085.1 Nicotiana attenuata
GTTAGCTTTGGGGGATGATTTGTGACTTAGGAGTGCGATCGGAATTGATTTTGGAGGTCCGGTGTAGAATTAGGCTTGAATTGGCAAAGTTAGTATTTTGGCGAATTCCGGTTGATGGGTGAGATTTTGATCCGAGGGTCGGAATGGAATTCCGAGAGTTGCTGTAGCTTCGTTATGTGATTTGTGATGTGTGTGCAAAATTTCAGGTCATTCGGACGCCGTTTGGTCGGGTTTTTGATCGAAAGTGCATTTCGGAAGTTTTGAAGAAACTTAGGCTTGAATCCGATGTGAATTGATGATTTTAGTGTTGCTTGATGTATTTTGATGATTGGAGCAAGTTCGTATGATGTTTTGGGATACGTTGGTGCCTTTGGTTGAGGTCCCGGGGGCCTCGGGGTGATTTCGGGTGGTCAATCGGACCGTTTTTGGACATGAAGTGTTGCAGGTTTTTCAGCTGTGGTGTTGCAAAGTATTTGTGCTTCGCGATCGCGGGTGTGGTGTCGCGATCGCGTAGAAGCTTTTGGGGAGGCAGGAAATTTGGCCTATGCGTTCGCATCAGTGGCCACGCGATCGCGTAGGGGAAGTTGGACAGCCATCGCGTTCGCGTGTGAGAGGATCGCGGTCGCGTAGTATTAATTGGTAGTGCATCGCGTTCGAAGAGCTTAAGTCGCGATCGCATTGAGTTATTTTTAGAAAGCGGGATTTTTGTGTTACGCGATCGCGGGGCCTAGGTCGCGATCGCGTAGAAGGAAATGCTGGAGCTGGGCAGTGAGTTTATAAATATTTCATCCGCGATTTTGGGTCATTTCTCCTCCATTGTTGGACCTTTTGAGAGCTTTTTGAAGGAAAATGAAGAGGGATTCAAGGAGAATCGGTGGAGGTCATTTGAGCTCAGATTTGGGAGTTCTTGGTATGTATGAACTCGTGGCGAGACGAGGAATCCGGTAATGTGAGTTTTGTAATTTTTCGAGAAGTGGGCCCGGGGCTCGGGTTTTGTTAGTTTCGAGATTTTTGCTATTTCTCGATTGTTTTCGATTGGGTATTGTTCCCTTGGCATATTGTAATGTATTCGCTCTGATTTCAGTTAGATTCGACGCGCGTGGAGGCCGATTCGGGGGGCAAAGGCGTCGCGAGGTAGAGATTCCACCGGTTCGAGGTGAGTAATGATTGTAAATGATATCCTGAGGGTTTGAAACCCCGGATTTGCACCCATAGTGCTATATTGAGGTGACTTGCACGCCAGATAGAGAGCGTGGGGTAGAGCACCGTTGGGGATTGTGACTTGGTCCGTCCCGGTTGTTGATTTTACCGCGTATTTCGCTATGACTTGTTGTTTTTCACTAGGACTTGGGCTTATTGCCATATTTGGGGCTTATTGCCGACTGTTTGAACTCCCTATGAGCTATCATCACTGTTTTCCTCACTATTTGAAATATTATTTGAACTCAATCCATTGTCATTACACTGTTTCATGAACTCAGCTATATTTTTACTCCACCTCGAGTTTTAACTGATATTTGAACTACTGTTTGAGCTGAGCATTATTGTTTCTTTACTGATGCCCGAGGGGCTTATGATTATTTTTGGACTCATTGAGGCCGAGGGCCATATGTGAGGATATGCTGAGTGATGTGAGTAGGCTTTCAGGCCTCAAGTGTATTGTGAGGAGGCTTTCAGGCCTCGAGTGTATTCTGAGGAGACTTTCAGGCCTCAAGTGTGCTGTGAGAAGGCTTTCAGGCCTCATGTTGATATTGTTCAGGCTTTCAGGCCTTGTTGATAGCGCTTGGGCTGTAGGAGCCCCTCCGGAGTCTGCACACCCACAGTGAGCACGGGTACCCATCTAGAGTGATTAAATATTGAACAATGGTAACAATGACACTGTCATACGCGTTTGGTCAGGTAACAATGACTGACCAGTGGTAACAATGGCACTGAATACGCGTTTGGTCAGGTAACAATGGCTGACTTACTGGTTGAGTATGATAGATTTTTAACTGTTTCAAAAGATTTTTCTTACTATACTTCACTGGATTCTACTGTTTATCTGATGTTGTACTGTGTGATTGATATTGATCCCAAGGGGCTGGTACTGTTTTGAGAGGTGCCCGAGGGGCGTACTTTTATGTGCTCATCTTGCATATTTATTTGCCCTTTTTACCTGTTATACTGTGGTATTTATGCCCGAGGGCGGATTTTTCTGTGCTTATCACCACTAACTGTTTTGAAATCGTTTCCGTAATTATTGAAAAGATCATTTTCAAAGGAGATTTGAACTGAGCCAAGATATTTCTAAAGATCTCACAGATTTCACTGTTTTCTCAGAAAATTATACCCGGCTTCTATACAGCATGTTGGTTGCTTTACGTGATTTTTTGCTACTCGGTCATTATTTACTTTTATTACTCACTGAGTTGGAAGTACTCACTTTACTCCCTGCACCTCACGTGCAGTTGCAGGTATTGTTCACCCGGTAGCGGGTTATTAGCTGATTGAAGGTAGGGCAAATTGTAGCTGAGCAAGGTGACCGCCAGCGTTCGCGGCACCGGATATTGTCTTTTGATTTTCAAGAATTTTTCTTTATATATTATTATTGGCCCTGTAGTTGTGTTCAAGTTTCTTTAGATGCTCGTGACTTGTGACACCCCGGTCGGGTTGTGTTGGGTTGTACATACCGGTTATTATTGTCGTTAAGCTATATTCACCTATTTATTTATGTTTAATAAATATTAAAGAGACGAATTGGGTTAGTTGGCTGGCCTTGTCTTCACGAGAGGCGCCATCACGACCGGGTTTGGAAATTGGGTCGTGACACGGATCAGTACAAAACCATGTTGCACATGCAAGAAGAATTCGCATAGATTCCAGTCGAGCTACTGGGGAAAAGGTTTCGTCATAGTCGACTCCTTCTTGTTGTGAATATCCTTGAGCAACTAATCTGGCTTTGTTTCTTACAACTTTTCCATCCTCATTCAACTTATTTCTGAAGACCCACTTTGTTCCAATTACAGGAACATTTTCAGGTTTGGGTATCGGTTTCCATACTTGATTTTTGTCGAGTTGATCTAGCTCTTCTTGCATCGCTTGCAACCAGATTGAGTCTTTCAGAGCTTCCTCTATTTTCTTTGGCTCAAACTGAGAAATTAGTGCTATGTTCGCTTTCTTCTTGAGAGCTCCCCTGGTTTTCATTCCCTCGCTTGGATCTCCTATGATGAATTTTTGAGGATATTCAGGTCCACTTCTCCATTCATTGGACGAACTATATGAGTAGTTGATTCCTTTGGAGATTCTGGTGGATTGTTGCTGGTTTCATTAGTTGTCTCTATCACATCATCAGATCTATTAGTCGACTCTTGAGATTTGCTTGTCTCCTGAATTTCTTGAGCTTGATCTTCATCACCTGCAATAATTCCTTTCTCGGCCGAAGTGTTATTTTCATCAAATATAACATGTACTGACTCTTCCACACACATTGTGCGTTTATTATAGGCTCTAAAAGATCTATTGTTCAATGAATAACCTAGAAAAATACCATCATCACTTCTTGGATCGAATTTTTCAAGATTGTCCTTACCATTATTGTGAATGAAACACTTACTTCCAAACGGATGAAAGTAACTAATATTGGGTCGTTTACCTTTCCACAATTCATAAGGTGTTTTCTTCAAAATAGGCCTTATGAGACATTGGTTGAGAATGTGACATGCAGTACTTACTCCTTCTGCCCAGAAGTGATTTGACAGTGAATATTCTAGTATCATAGTTCTTTCCATATCTTGCAGGGTCCTATTTTTCCTTTCAACGACTCCATTCTGTAGGGGTGATCTCGGTTTCACGACCCAATTTCCCCTCCGTTGGGTTTCGTGATGGCACCTAGTTTGAAGGACTAGGTAAGCCTACTAATTTGCGGAAAAACAACAATAAATAATAACATCTAAAATTCTTCTAAAATAAATCCTTTATTCAATGAACATCTTCCCAAAACCCGGTAGTACAAGTCATAAGCTCTACCGAGTTTCGCTACCATTTCTAAACACAACCGTATGAAAATAAGTACAACAGTGAGAATATAAAATAGGAAGGTGACTCCGAAGCCTGCGAACGCAGAGCAGGGCTACCATGAGTCTCCTCGGCAAGGATCCGCACAGCCACTAGCGAACAATACCTGGATCTGCACAAAAAAAAATGTGCAGAAGTGTTAGTATGAGCACACCACAGCAGTGCCCAGTAAGTATCAACACTAACCTCGGTAGAGTAGTGACGAGGAACAGTCAAGACACCTACTGGTCAAATGAAATGAACAGGATATGATAATAAAATATCGAGATAAAGATAACGGGGTAATATCAACAGCGGAGAGAAAATCAAATTACAAACAGTAGGAACAATAAAGGGAGAACACGGGTAGTAACGAACGACACTAAGTAAATCAGATAACCAAGTAAATCAACACTGACATAACAGGAACAGAGACAAGTAAGAATGTATCCAAATAACGAAGGCAATGCCAACTCGATCACTCACATAATGCCTAATCCACAATCCCGACCATCTCAAATCCTCGGTTTCTCATATCATAAATCTCAACTTCCAAACCTTCAACACACATGGCACCCCCATATTTTTCCATCTCACTCTTAACAAGAGGAATCCACATGCTATACAATACATAATGTCCGTACAAATGCACTCAAGATGTTCAAGAAGTCTTATTTACCTAATATAAGTAAATTACAAATTCTAAACTAATTAGGAAAGCCAGCGAGAAAAGATGAAGTTAGTTTTTTTTAGAAGTCATTTGAATAAAGAGAGTACCATTTTTAATTAGAATACAACATCGAATGAGTTATTACCTTTACCATGGGATTTAATAATTTACATCTTAGTAGAAATTCCTTTTAAGTAGAATACA
The DNA here is from genome assembly GCF_001879085.1 of Nicotiana attenuata. Lineage (NCBI taxonomy): Eukaryota > Viridiplantae > Streptophyta > Magnoliopsida > Solanales > Solanaceae > Nicotiana > Nicotiana attenuata. Next base: position 4,910 of record NW_017683087.1, read on the forward strand.
ACCTCAGACGATTTAAGAAAAATTTAGTTGAGAAATTAATTGAGTCAAAAATGTAGATATTATTGAGGTTGATGTATTGAAATATATATAAGTATATATACGGAGAGGTATTGACAACACTATGGGTTCCAACACAATGAATCACAGCAGCAAGGGAATCTAACCCGTTAAAACACTTGAATTGATAACACGATTACACACAACAAGCAGAAAATGCACGGCATCACCCTTCGTGCTTTTACACTCACAGAATATCGACAGGGGATCTCCCGGGATTCCGTCCCGTAGTCCCAAACGTAAATACTTGGGGGATCTCTTGGTATCCCGAGGATCTCTTGGTATCCTCAATATATGTGCTGGGGATCTCTTGGTATCCCGAGGATCTCTTGGTATCCTTAATATATGTGCTGGGGATCTCTTGGTATCCCGAGGATCTCTTGGTATCCTCAATATATGTGTTGGGGATCTCTTGGTATCC
>NW_017683087.1:5450-8930 GCF_001879085.1 Nicotiana attenuata
ATATGAACAATAGCATCCCGGCAAGGGAATCAACAATATGAACAAATAACAACCCGGCAAGGGAATCAACAATATAAACAATACATCCCGACAAGGGAATCAACAATATAAACAATACATCCCGGCAAGGGAATCAACAATATAAACAACAGCATCCCGGCAAGGGAATCAACAACAATCCAACAATCCAATCACAATGAAGTTCCACCACCAAGAGTATGATTACATAGCAACAAGAGAATCACGGAAAAACTAAGAAAAACACAATAACCTTAACAAAACAACAACAGAACAGCTAATTCAATTAAGGCAATTAAGGTCAAGTAACAGGTAAGAGTTAGAGGAAGCTAACAACATCGTATAGAGCATATAGAGGTAAATTATGCAATTAGACAACTCAATCATAACAGAATACTTCCCATAGGATGAACATAAGGGACTAAGAACCATAAAGGCAATTTTCCCACAAATAAGCCTGAGCACACACTCGTCACCTCGCGTGCACGGACTACAATTGGCATGGAAGACTCATGTCCTAAGGGGAAGTCCCCACACAAGGTTAGACCAGATACTTACCTCAAAGACGACAAACCAATGCTCAAAAATGCACTTCTCGGGTGAAAAGATGTCCGTACAGCTCAAATCTAACCAAATTAACTTCAAAGCACAAATAAAACACATAAGAAACTATTCCGGATCATAAAATTTCAATCTTTAACATAATCTAAAAATTGGTCCAAAAGTCGACCCCCGGGCCCACACCTCGAAACCCGACAAATTTAACAAAATCCGAATACCCATTCCAATATGAGTTCAACCATACAAAATTTATTAAATTCCGATGCCATTTGGCCCCTCAAATCACGATTTTTTGTTTTAGGAATTTCCTTCAAAAACCAACATTTTCCTCAACTAAAATCACAAATTTAATGATAAAAATGAAGAAAAAATCATGGAATATAATCAATTCTAAGTTAAGAACACTTACCTAAACGTTTTGCTTGAAAAACCCATAAGGAATCGCCCAAAACCGAGCTCTAGAACTCCAAATATGTTAAAAATGGCCTAACCCTCGATTTGGATAACTTATATTCTTCCCAGATATTAAAGCATCGCGAACGCGGAGGAAGTATCGCATTCGCGAATAAGAAAAATAGAGGCTGCCCAGATGTACTTCGCGAACGTGACAGCATGCACGCAAACGCGAAGAAGGAAAATATTATGGCCCAGAGATTGCTCTTCGCGAACGCGTGAACTAGTACGTGAACGCGAAGGGTGGGATGGCATAAGTACGCGAACGCGATGTACTGACGCGAACGCGATGAATGAAGAGACAAAGCTACGCGAACGCGAGGCTTTTTACGCGAACGCGAAGAAGGAAAATGAGGCGACCAGCAAAGACACTTCGCGAACACGGGAAGGGCTTCGCGAACGCGAAGGAGAATATCAGATACCAGAAACAGCAGTTCAAAAACAAGGGAAAATGACCTGTAGCCCATCCGGAACACACCCGAGGCCCTCGGGGCCTCAACGAAACATGATAACAAATCCCATAACATCATTCAAACTTGTTCCAACCCTCGGAATGCTCAAAACAACATCAAAACACCAATTTAACATCAGATTCATGCGTAAGAACTCCAAAAACTCTAAATTTACGCTTTCGATCAAAAATTCTATCAAACCTCGTCCGAATGGCCTGAAAATTTTCACACACGTCACATTCAACACTAGCTACTCCAACTTCCAGAATTCCATACCGACCCTCGGATCAAAATTTCACTATCGAACGGAAAACTTCAATATTCAACTTTCGGCATTTCAAGCCTAAATTAGCTACGGACCTCCAAAACATAATCCGAACGCGCGCCTAAGTCCAAAATCACCATACGAAGCTGTTGAATCATCAAAAATTCATTCTGGGGCCGTTTACTCAAAAGTCCAATTCCGGTTAAATTCTCACCGCTTAAACTCCCAAAACTAGATTCCTTCTTCTAATTTGACTCTGAGTCATCCATTAACAGAATTCAACCATGCACGCAAGTTGATACTCGTATTATGAAGTTGTTCCAAACCTTACGCGCTGAATGGAGCTTAAATTCTCAAAACGACAGGCCGGGTCGTGACATCCTCCCCCTCTTAAAACAAACGTTCATCCTCGAACGTGCCAAGATTTGCCTCGAAGTTCTCAATTCATTTAATGCACACTTCCAGTATACACCCGCGGGTGATCCCAAGTCACCCTAATCCACATAGATCTGACGACACCATCTCAACTGAAATTAGCCTTTCTAGCAATACCAATAAGCCTTAGAGCCCAACTCCCTATCCCCCATTCATTTCTAAGGGACCTGATTCTAAATCCATATCCGGTATCAGTCTCAACTAGCTGCAACCACTTATGCCCACACCCACAGAGTACAACCACACAACATACACCACACATAGGCTTATAATAACGTTCCTGATCACAATATTTGCCCGAATCAATCCTGCACCGGCCATAAGCCTCAAATTCGATAGGAACCCTTTTGAAACCTCCACAACACCACGAAAACCATACAGCTAACACCCGAATCACCAATTCACATCTAATACCAACGGGCACACACCCCACAAGCTAGAACTCAAGAAGCACAGAACGAAATTGACTGGATATGGAAAGGAAACACATAAAGGAACTATCAAACAAGTCCGTCAAGCACATATTTTTATATCAAAACTAACTTACCACTCAATCTAACAAGAAAGAATTAAAGCATATAAAAGAATCATAAGGATCTCATACTGATATAACTCCCACCGCGGTACACAGCCCGGTCTCAACACATCAAATCACATGAAACAACGAGGGTCCTACCCTCAACTCTAAATCTCAAGTAGGGTACACACCAAATCAGCTGGACACTCTCATTAGATCAATTCCGTCATAATTTACAACAAGTACTGGCTCCCACACCGGTGGAGCATAAGAATCACGGCTCGTAGCCAAAAATACTCATAAATTACATCAAGCCTACCGAGAAGGACAATAGAAATTTACTACTAGTCTCATAACTCTCGATAATAAACAAAAACAGACGATAGACACGGCTATCACTTATAGAACCTTCCAACAGGGTTACACATAAACAGAGTGTAAATCATGAAACGCACCCATAAGTGGGGTAACAAATAGGGGAACTCACCCCGATAAGCAGAGCTGTAATGAACTACGGATGGTGCTCCACTATAACAAATCAAAAATCATACCCGAATGGCATCATCTGGCGCAACGGCCTTAAGCCTACTATATGAGACACATCAACGGGACAGGCCTCCCCCTCTTGGGCGCCCTCTACTCACCTGAATACCTTGTTGTGACATATCTGCCTGAAATCTAGGGAAATCTCTCACCATGTGGCTAGCATCTCCACACTCAAAGCAACACCTCTACTGACATGGCTGTGGGAACTGTGCGCTATGGGTACTCTAAGACCC
>NW_017683088.1:0-625 GCF_001879085.1 Nicotiana attenuata
AGTCCAGCTAATCAGTTGTTGTATTCGAGTGTATTCGACTGTATTCATGGAGTGAATACATGGGATTACAGCTGGACAGATTATTGTATTCGACTATATTCGACTGTATTCACGACGTGAAATAGGGGATTACATTGTTTTTAAAACGGAAAGTGAATCAATTAACATAATAGACTCCTAATATAACTTAACAAACTCAATTATAACACACAAATTTTGTATTTTTAAGTTATAAAAAAGATTCTCAACCGAACAATGAAATAGATAGAATACAGAGGGATACATTAAAATACAATGAGAAAAAAAATACACTGAATACAATGAAATACATAGAAATACAGCGAAATACATTGAAATGCTCTTTAAAAATAAGGTAACAGAATCTTCAAATTGCTCAATCTCAAACTTCAGACTCCGACGACCCATTGGATTCCGACCATGATTCCATAAGCAATTTGAATGTATCTCGCTGTATTTGAAGATTCTGTACACTCTGTTTGACTTTGATAAGGACATCACTTGATTACTTGCTACCATGATTTGTGTGGTAAGCAAATAATGAAATCTATGATTAAGAATTTTGGCGGCTGTGATCATCCAATTAAAACCAAACAATCTTTCAATC
>NW_017683088.1:3713-8930 GCF_001879085.1 Nicotiana attenuata
CATTGAGTATTCAAGTTAGAGTTAACTTGAAAGTGTCGCAACAGTTGAGGCTGTGTGCTACACTGGGATTAGAGTTAATCCTTAGGTTTACAAAGAGTTTTGTAAATGCTGTTTTTGGCTCATTGAAGTTTAGTGGAAGTTTGGGAAAATCCTACTGAGTAGTAGGTCGTGGTTTTTTAACCTTTTGAGCCAGGTGTTTTCCACGTAAAAATCTCTGTGTTTTTTATTTCTGTATTTTAATTCCGCAAACAGTAGAAGTTAGAACACCTAGAAGAACCAGGTTCTTCTAGTGCAAAAATTAGGTACCACACAAATCACCCCCCCCCCCCTCTCTTGTGTGGTATTGACGTCTAAAACATCAATTGGTATCAGAGCAGGTTATCCTTGAAGAGGCTAACACCTTAGGAGAAGATCAAAAATGAGTGCACCACCTGGGAACTGGGAAGGGCAATCCACTGCCAGACCTCCACTTTTCAATGGTTTGTATTACTCTTGGTGGAAGAACAGAATGAGAGATCATATCATAGGGGAAGACTATGAACTTTGGGATATAATTGCTGATGGTCCCCTAGCTACCACTAAGAAGAATGCAGAAGGAATTGATGTGCCAAAAACAAGGGGTGATTGTACTGCTGAGGATCTGAAGAAATGGAAGAAAAATGCTAAAGCCAAGAAGTGGCTAGTGTATGGTCTAGGACCAAATGAGTACAGCAGGATTCAAAGGTCAAGAGGAACTCTTCTGTATTCTCAATATGAGAATTTCACTATGAAAGAATGAGAAACTATCCAGGAGATGTATACTAGATTCACTACTCTGACTAATAAGCTTAAATCTCTTGGAAGGACCATCGTTGAAGAAGACAAGGTTGAAAAGATTCTGACAAGAGTTCTGCCAGTCACTTGGGAAAGCAAGATCACTGCCATTCAGGAATCCAAGAATATTGCTACCCTTAGGCTAGATGAACTAATTGGGAACTTAACTGCCTATGAAATGAGGAGACAAACAATGAAGATGGATACCCCCAAAAAGGAGAGAAGTTTAGCTCTCAAAATCACTGAAGGTGCAGATTTGGAAGATGATGAAGTAGCCATGATCACTAGGGATTTCAAGAAGTATCTGATGAGAGGAAAGGGTGCTTCAAGAAGTACAAACTTCAACAAAATAAGAGCTCCGGAGAAACAGATCAATGAAGGCTGCTACAAGTGTGGTAAGACTGATCACATGATCAAAAACTGTCCTCAATGGGAGATTGAGTGGAAGAAAGAAAGAGCTGAAAGAAGAAACAGGAAGAAGGAACAGGTTCAACCAAAAAGAAACAAAGGTTCAACTAAGGCTATGGTTGTTGCTTGGGGAGAAACATCAGATGAGGACTCTGAAGATGAAGCTGAGGAGGATCAAGCTCTAATGGCCATTGGAGAATCAGAGGATAAACAAGAGGTAAGTATTCTTCATCTCAAAGACAAGATCAAATTCTTGTCTAAAGAAAGGCTAGCTGAACTCTTAACAGACTTCATTGATGAGTCTGAGATAATTAATAATGAAAAGGAAGTTATGTCTAGGGAATGTGTGATTTTAAAAGCTAAATGTAAAAGTCTAGAGTCTGGGGCAAATGAGAGTGATAACAAAATGCTGAGTTGAAGAACCAGGTTCTTGAACTTGACAACAGTGTCCTAGAACTTAGATCTGAAAATCTGAAACTGAAATTAGGAACAGGAAAGAAGATAGCTGATCACACATATCTTACTCTAGAAGAAAATTTAGGAAAAATGAAGGATGGATTATATAAGAAAGATGAATTCATCAAATTCTTAAAAGAAGATCTAGGAAGGGTAAAACATGAACTAGACAGAACCTGCAAGTGGAACAAAGCATCTGATGCTCTCTCTTGGTTGCAAGAGCATCATAGCAGTAACAAAAGAGGACTTGGCTATGGAACTCAAGCTCCTAAATGGGATCCAAAAAGCAAGTACCTCACTCTTCCTGAAAATAAAATCTGCACACACTGTGGCAAGACTGGCCATTACAAATATGAATGCAATGAAAAAGAGAAGGCCAGTCAAAGGAACACGTCTTTTGTTAAAGAAAAGAATAAATTGCCTGAATGGGCAAGAAGGAATTTAATCCATCCTTTTGCCTATAGAAAGGGACCCAAACTAGTTTGGGTTCCTAAGACTAACCCCTAATTTCATTTTGTAGGTTCAAGTGAAAGGGAGGAGCCAAATATGGTATATGGATAGTGGCTGCTCAAAACACATGACTGGGGACAAGGACCAGTTCCTTTCACTTGAGGACTTAAAAGGAGGTAATGTCTCCATTGGTAATGGAAAGAAAGGTGAGATCATTGGGGTTGGTAAGGTAGGCAAGACTGATTCTCATTCCATAGAGAATGTCTACCTGATAGATGGTTTGAAATATAGCCTAATAAGTGTGTCACAACTGTGTGACAGAGGTAACCTTGTAGCTTTTACCTCCACCAAGTGCTTTGTGATTAATCTCATCACTGACAAAATTGTTTTGCAGGGAAAAAGAGTTAACAATATTTACATTGTAGATTTGTCAACTCTTTCAGAAAATGAACTCACATGCTTAAGCGTGTTGGTTAATGATCCCCTCCTATGGCACAAAAGACTTGGTCACGCTAGTCTGAATCAGCTAAACAAATTAGTCTCCAAGGAATTGGTTGTAGGTTTACCTAACATCAAGTTCAAGGAAGACAAAGTCTGTGAGGCATGTGCAAGGGGGAAGCAGGTAAGGACATCCTTTAAAACCAAGAAAATGGTGAGTACGTCCAAGACGTTGGAACTGGTTCATATGGATCTATGTGATCCAATGACAACCATGAGCAGAGGTGGAAAGAAATATGTAATCGTGCTAGTTGATGATTATTCCAGATTCACCTGGGTTTTATTTCTAACCTCTAAAGATGAAGCATTTGACATGTTCTTTGCATTTGTTAGGAAAACTCAGAAACAATTAGGAAATCAACTTGCATCCATTAGGTCTGATCATGGAACTGAGTTTGAAAACTCTAAGTTTGCTGAATTTTGTGATGAAAATGGCATAGATCATAATTTCTCTGCCCCTAGGACTCCACAACAAAATGGTGTAGTTGAAAGGAAAAATAGAACTCTTGAGGATATGGCCAGAACAATGTTATTATCTAGCAAATTACCTCACAGTTTCTGGGCAGAGGCTGTAAACATTGCATGCTATATCATAAATAGATGCATGACCAGACCACTAGTAGAGAAGACTCCCTATGAGTTACTTAAAGGAAAAAAACCAAACATATCCCATCTTAGGGCTTTTGGTTGCAAGTGCTATGTGCACAATAATGGAAAAGACTCTCTAGGAAAGTTTGATCCCAGAAGTGATGAGGGAGTATTCTTGGGATATTCTTCGCATGGTAAAGCTTATAAAGTTTTTAATAAAAGAACACTGTGGGTAGAAGAGAGTGTGCATGTAGTATTTGATGAAACTAACATTCTTTCTGAGAGACAGGAACAAGAAGATGAAGCCATTGGACTAGTCAAAGATCTGGCTGAATCATCAGCTCAGGCAAAATGGTACCTGCAGAAGGAATAGGTGATGGAACAGGTTCATCCTTACAGGGCAACCTGACAGGGGGAAGAAATCAAAAGGGAACTGACATAAACCCCTTAAAAGAACTTGCTCATGAACCTGTTCCTCATCAAATTGATGAAACATCCAGCAGAAGCCAGTTGGTTGTAGAGCCTCACAAGTATCAAAGTTCTCATCCCATTGAGAACATTCTCACTGATTCAACTTCTGGAGTCAAAACCAGATCACAATTAAAGAATCTGTGTGCTTTTGATGCCTTCTTATCTATTATTGAACCTAAAAATATTTCTGAGGCTTTGCAAAATGCAGATTGGGTAAATGCAATGCAGGATGAGCTAAACCAGTTTGAAAGAAGTCAAGTTTGGCACCTAGTTCCTGGACCCAAGGACAGATCAGTCATTGTTACCAAATGGGTCTTTAGGAACAAACTTGATGAAGATGGAACTGTCACAAGGAACAAGGCAAGATTGGTAGTCCAAGGCTATAGCCAAGAGGAAGGGATAGACTATGATGAGACCTTTGCCCCAGTTGCAAGACTAGAGGCAATCAGACTCCTCATTGCCTTTGCAGCACATATGGAATTCACTCTCCATCAGATGGATGTCAAAAGTGCTTTCTTAAATGGCTACCTCAAGAAGGAAGTGTTTGTGAAACAACCTCCAGGATTTGAAAGGAAGGAATGTCCTAAGCATGTGCATAAGCTGGACAATGCTCTATATGGGCTCAAACAGGCCCCAAGAGCTTGGTATGAACGACTATCAAAATTTCTACTGGAGCATGAGTACAAAAGAGGTAAAATTGACAGCACTTTGTTCCTAAGGGAAAAAGGTAAAGACCTCCTTGTTGTACAAATATATGTTGATGACATAATATTTGGGGCCACTTCTGATAGGTTGAGTAAGGACTTTGCAAAATTAATGGGAAGTGAGTTTGAAATGTGTATGATGGGTGAACTAAATTTCTTCCTAGGCTTGCAGATCAAACAAAGTCCAAATGGAACATGATTCATCAGCAGAAGTATACAAAAAAACTAATCAAGAAGTTTAAAATGGAAGACTCTAAAGAAATAGATACACCTATTGCAACTGCCACTAAATTAGATGTTGATGAACCTGGTTCATCAGTTGATCAAAAGTTGTATAGGGGTATGATTGGTTCACTCTTGTATCTTACTGCCAGCAGACCTGACATTATTTTCAGCGTAGGGCTTTGTGCTCGTTTTCAAGCTAATCCTAAAGAGTCTCACTTGACTGCTGTCAAGAGGATATTAAGATATCTGAAGGGGACTACTGAATTGTGCCTATGGTACCCTAAAGGTAGTATTTTGATCTAGTAGGTTATGCTGATGCTGACTATGCAGGTTTCCTAGTGGATAGAAAAAGCACTTCAGGTATGGCTCACTTTCTTGGTTCATGTCTTGTATCATGGGCTACCAAGAAACAGAATTCAGTAGCCCTATCTACTGCTGAAGCTGAGTATGTGGCTGCTGCTTCTTGTTGTGCTCAACTACTGTGGATCAAACAATAATTAGTAGACTTTGGTATAGAAGTGGGATGCATACCAATATTCTGTGATAACACTAGTGCTATAAGTATGACAAAGAACCCTGTTCATCATAAAAGGACCAAGCACAT
>NW_017683089.1:0-5409 GCF_001879085.1 Nicotiana attenuata
GGCTTTTAACCACAGTATCCCTGCTTCCTTTTCCCAAGTCATGCCACCACATATGGAGTTTCAAAGGGATCTCGCTCAGGACTGAGAAGGTTTCGATGTCACTTGAATTCATCCTGCACATTATTTAGGGGAACTTAGTGATTTATTTTGAAAAATGGCTATTTGTGCAAAAATTCTTTATTCAGAAAATAAGGACTTGGATTTGCAAATGACTCAAGGTGACTATTCTTGCAAAACGGCCTTCCGGCGTCCTTTTGGGGACATTCGGCTTATTTAAACAGGAATGGCATCACCCGACTTATTTATGACACAAAATTGGCATTTTTTTTGGTTATTTTTGAAAAAGGAAGGGTTGGACCCGATGAGGGTTGCCTACGTATCTCACATCCGGTGAGAATCAAACCGGCGTAGTTCGGGCAGATTTGCCAAAATCAAAACTATTTTGAACAACAATTTTTCTTTTCTATGTTTTCAAATATTTTCCCTTTTTTTTTTATCTTTTTTTTCATTTTTCAAAATCCGGCAGCATTTCGGTACTATTTGGGCATTGTGGTTTTTTTTCAAAACAAATGGTCACCCTCACTTAGTCTTCACCCTGCTTATTTTCATAATTCACTCATTTAGACAAGTCGGTCAACATGCAAAGCCGAGCAAATAAATGCGCAAGTAGCACATAAGATGCATCAGGATGGTCAATTTATTTTAGGTCACCTGTCCTAGACGGACCCAATCCCTGTGTTGAGTCCCCTAAGTCAAATGCACATGATGCAAACAAACGTTCTACTAGGGATCCGGTATGAGGTTTTGTTCTTCTAGGTTTAACCCTAGGTTTATTGGTCTAGACCTGGTTTACTCGAGCGGACAACTCGAGCCGAGGGGGAGGCAGCGTACCGGGGATACAGAAGCTCCGCCGGCTTTGCAACTTATCCAACCTCGTTCTAAATAGGAAAAGACTCTAAACAGAAGAGAAGCTACACGAAGTGCACCCTTCTCCATGATGTAGAAGACTCAGAAAGAGGAAGGGATTCGCGACAGTTTATATATACAATTTCAACAAATATCAAAGCGGTAAAACGTTTAGCACATATAGCATGGAACATGTAGAAAATCAGATAAAGCCAAATATAACAATTGTACTAAGCTCGAATTCTTGAACCCTGAATCGAAATTCTGGGTTCGATCCCCAGCAGAGTCGCCAGAGCTGTCACACCTCCTTGTTTACACACCCACCCCGAAGGAGAATGTATAAGGGAGTTTTTCCATTTAAAGTGACATTATTCGAAATGGGATTATTTATTTATTTTTTCAGAGTCGCCACTTGGGATAGGATTGGCTTTTGGTGTCCCAAGTCACCGATTTAATTTAAATCCCAAATCGAGGAAAATTTCGACTTCCCAATTGGAGTCTGCGAACCAGAAATTCTGTGTAAGGAATTCTGTTGACCCGAGGGAAGGTGTTAGGCACCCCCGGATCCCGTGGTTCTAGCACGGTCGCTTAAATTATCATAAATGGCTAAAATCCAATTTTTGTATATGCTCCAACCTATAGTGCAATTTTAAGATTATTTACTTATGAAAGTGAACGTCGTTTAAGAGCGTGTTTTTGGATCACGTCACATGAAATGCACCCGGATCCTTGACACCTCTTATTCAACGTTTTGGGATTTGGATTTGGGTCGCATGAAATGCACACCCGTAGTTAAGAAAGTAAAATTATTAAAAGCGCCCCTAAAGTGGCTAGTGTCTTGTTAACTCTGCGGGAAGCCATGAAAATTCGCTAAATGGCATGTCCCGAATTTCTGAAATATTTTAATAAAGCATTTAATGAGGGCCCCGCAATTTATGCATTTTGTTTGGCGAGGCTCATCTCACTTTTATTTAAAGGCCAACCTAATGCAACTATGATTTTTCTATTTATTTTTTGTCTCTAAAAGGGCCTAATTAATTTACATTTATAAATTTGGGCCTCGAGTTCAAGTCCGAATTCAAACAAAAGGAGGGACCCTTTTAATTTGAACCCGCTACCTAGCTCGAAAACCTAAATTCATATTGCAAATCAATTTCCATGCTCCTATATAATCTTAAAAGAAAAAGGTTTTTGACTTATGACAAATCTTTGGCCTTGAAATTTCGGCTTAAGCCTGCATTACACATATAAATTATGACTTCAAAAAGAATTCTGGCCCTCAGTATTTTTCTTGGGCTTCCAACATGAGCCCTGGAAAAATGTTTTCAACTTATATCAAGCTGTTTCCAATGCTGGACCTCAACATAAGCCCAATCGGAAGCCGACGGGAGTTGGGACTCGGGATCAAGTCCCCACGAGCTCACAATTTAGGAAAATTTAATTAAATTAGGGTGCTGATAAATTTCTAGCCTACTACGAGCCCAAATTGAAAGAAACCACACGTATGAAAGAAATCATTGCCAAACAGTAGAGAAATAATTTAACTCCAAAACAGTTTGAGTCTAAAACTTCGAGAGAACGACATTAGCTATTTTAGATACAACTTTCATGGATTAAATATGTTGATAAATAAACACTACATTCTTAACAGGCTTAATGCTAAGCTTGATACTTGCCCCCACCCCGAGTGAAACCTTTCAATAGTTATAACTTGCATATCATTACCAACGATACATGAGCAAACCCCGTTAAGATCTTAACCGAACTAGTCGTGAACCAGATTTTAACACATAATACTACAACAGTGAACCTAATGCATTAGATGTCTATTAATGAACAAAATCATTCAAAAACATGAAGGAAATCAAAGAGGGGAACCGAAAGTCTAACACATACAATCCATATCATTTCAGTTGATAATTACAAAACCATTCATTCGAAGCTAAACTCGGACAAAATAATAGTGCATTACAAAACAAACCAGCAAAACAAAAATGGGACAATTCTCATGCTTGAATTCTTCAAATTGATTCAACCCTAAAATTTTCACTTCACAATCGACAGGGTTACAAAGTTGTGTACCTGGGAAATAAAATAAAAGGAAGGTAGAGAATCAACACAGCAGAACAGTGGCAGCAAGTACAGCAGCAGAAATCAGCAAAAATCGACTTAAAACCAGGAATATGGAAGCAGTAGTCACACCATCACTCAAGCCAACACCAAAATAAACTTCAAAACAACCCACAGGAACCCAATTTCAATCCATCTTGGACTTTATAAACCAGAAAGATCTTTTTAAGAGGAGGAACTTGAGAAAACAGTAGAGAGGTTTTGATGTAACAGTGAACTTTTCCTTTTTATTTTAACCGCCTTCTTTTCTCTGTTTTCTAACTCTAAAAATCCTCCTCTTGCACCTCAAGTAACAATGCCTTTATAGGCAAGTTACTAGGGCAGCCTTAAGGGTTCAGTTATTTCATTTTAGACCTTTCCTAAGTTTCCTTTTTGCTAGTTAGTCCTCTATTTTATGCTTTGCTACCCAAGTTAAACCTAAAATTTACTAGCAGACCCCTACTAGAAGCTTCTAGGAAGCCTCTTGGGCAGTTACTTGAGAGATTCTCTCAATACATTACCCAAGTTACCCCTTAAGCACCCTGTTATTACCTCTGAAAAACCAAACCAACAACGGGTTACAATTGACCCAATAACCCAAACCCATTTGGACGGGCTGTTCTTTACCAAACGAATCAGAGACAGCCCAAAGCCCAAACTAACAACTATCTAAATTGACGAGCAAATCCGCAAGACAGAATAACCCAACATGATTTCGAGAGCAATCCAAACTAGATTATTAATCAATTAACATAACTAGGTAGGTAATTAACTAGGTTAATAAACCAAAATAACCTAATTAAACTAAGTTAAAGAGACTAACTTAAAAATGGGGAAAAATCAGAATTTTAACTTATAACACTGATAAAACTCAACAGGCTAAGAACATCAGCAAACACGTTTTTATGGTTTTGAAAAAATGGAATAGAAAGGGTAAAAGAACAAGAAACACTCACACTCAGAAAATTAATCAAGTCAAATAAGGAAAAAGAGAAGAAAAGAAGAGGAACGATGGGTAAAAATGAGACCAAAAACGGACCTCAAAATGAAATGAAACTCACCAGCTAAACTTGAAATGACTCTTGATATCTTGATTCACACGAAATTGATACCAGTCGCTTTTCTCTATCAAGAAATTACGAATAACATCAATTTTGTAGTGAAGCAATCCTCTGAACGAGAAGAGCAAGCTTGGTTCGATGCATGCCACAGGAATTGGTTTTGAACCTTTAGGGCTCTTATCCGGATCTAAGATTCGAGGGGTTTTGGGAAGATTCGAAGGAAAATAGTTGTGGATTTGGTACGAGGGGATCATGGGGGTTGTAGGGTGTTAGTTTGGGGTGGTTTAGGACCGGCGCCGCCGTGGGCGGTGGAGGTGGCGGCTAGGGTTTTGGAGATTCGAAGGGTTCCAGTGGGAGTCGGGGGAAAATAATGGTAGATTCATGATGAGGGGGAGACCAGGGTGTTGTGGTGTAAATTTGGTTAAGATTGGACGCCGGCCACCGCCGTAGGCGATTTCCGGCGGTGGCAGACGGCGGCTCAGGGCAAAGGGAGACGGTCTCTAGGGTTTAACGGAGAAGAGAGACGAGGGGGGGGTGTCGTTTGGACATTTAAATATTAAAAGACCCCAGCTTCAGGACCGTCCGATCAAGAAACCTCGACGGTCCTGATCTAACGCCAATGAAACGGCGTCGTTTTATTACAATAAGGCTGGACCGGGTACTGTGCGTGAGTTTGGGCCGGGTAGGCAGGCTGGGGCGATTTTGGACGGGTTGGGGCCTTTAATTAATTGGGTTGGAATGGATTTGGCCCAATTTTGGGGTCTTTAAAAAGGAAAACCCAATTCTTTTATTTTCTTTTCATTTTCTTCTCTTTTTTCCCTTTGTTTCAGATTTTTGTCAAATACAAAATTAAGCTAAAAGGACCTGATTTAATTCTAAAACTAAACTAATTATTTTTTCCAAAAATTAATTAAGTCCTAATTTAAAGAAAACTATGACAAATTCGGAAATTACAAGGTAAAATGCAAGAAGAGCTATTTTTTGGTATTTTCTTTCCTTAATTAAATATTCATCCTAAAAAGTAGAAAATTAGGTCCTAAATGCAAATGCACTATTTTTGTATGTTTCTATAAATTAACCATGCTTACAAAAATGCAAGCAAACATGAAAATTATGCGATTAATTCCTAAAAAAAAAATCAAATAATAAAAGAAAAATCCTAATTCTAATGAATTTATAGGAGTAATTTAAGCGCGGCAAAAATCACGTGCTCACAGCTGCCCCTCTTTGCTCGAAGACACGAAGGGTTTTCGGGCAAAGATAAATGAGCAACATGAGGGATTTTTGCCAACTCGGCACTCCAGGAGAAGCATTTTGAAAACCGTCTGACCGA
>NW_017683089.1:8150-8928 GCF_001879085.1 Nicotiana attenuata
GGTCGCAGTTCAGTGTTGACAGGATGCACGGGCTCGGATGAGCAAGGAAAGGGTTGAATGATTAGAGTAAATTGGAATTGTCCTCAGCGTCACCTGAGATCGATGTGTTGTGGAAGAGGTTTTGCATCTTGGTTAAGGATTCTGGATTGCTTTGCAGCGTTAGTGCATCCGATGGTTTAGATGTGCGGGCCCGTTATTTATTTCAGAAGATTGTGGGAACGTGTTCCACGGGAAGATTGTACCAGTGTGGCATGTAGCCACTTGTTTGACTAAAGATTTAAACCAAGTATGAGGATTGTGGTAATATCATTAATTTGAGAATTTATGCCTAGAGGGCACTTTGTATATTGGGTTATGAACTGAGGAGGTTGCTCCAGTTATGATGGTTATCCTTACATGATATGAGGCAAAGGGGAGTTACTACGGACCTTTGAAGGGTCATTGGCCAAGTTGGTGCAATCAGAAATCGGCTTGAGATTGGTGGATTGATTTATTTGTGAACATGGCTTTATATCAGGCCAGTTGTGTTCATTTCAGCGAGCGTTCCCTATGGAGGAACAGTCGAGGTGTTATTTTGTCATCAGCTATCCCAGGTAGTGATGTATTGCGCCGTATGAGTTGTGAGACGGCTTAGTAAATTCTTATGTGTTGAGGGTCCGCGTTGCAATGATGTTATGTGAGCAGGATGGCTCTTGAGATTTAGATCTTGTATCGCACCTCAGTTGTGCTTGAGATTTGTAGCCTATAGCGCTATGTGTTTCTCAGGGATGGTATTATG
>NW_017683090.1:0-3000 GCF_001879085.1 Nicotiana attenuata
GATGCAGCAGCTACCTTTGGCACAGGAATACACTTCCCTTCCGGGATCTTTTCAACCGATACCGTATCAAAGACTTGATAAACCCATGGGCCTTTGTCATCCTCAGCTTCTATGAAAGGCACAATGGCATCACCCAGAGTACACGAACTATCTTCCCCATGCACCACAATCTCTTGCCTGTCCCACTCGAATTTAACCATCTGGTGCAAGGTAGATGGCACTGCCTTTGCTGCATGGATCCAGGGTCGGCCTAACAGGAGATTGTAAGAGACAACCACGTCGAGCACCTGGAACTCCATAGTGAATTCAACCGGACCTATTGTCAGTTCCAACACTATATCCCCGACTGTGTCCTTGCCTCCTCCATCAAATCCTCGCTCGCAAATACTATTCTTGTGGATTCTCTCACAGTCCACCTGTAACTTTTCCAGGGTGGAGAGAGGGCAAATGTTTGCACTGGACCCGTTATCAACTAGCACCCGGGTGACCACAGAGTCTTCACATTTCACTGTGAGGTAGAGTGCTCTATTATGCTCAGTGCCTTCCAAAGGCAGCTCATCATCAGAAAACGTAACCCTGTTGACTTCAAAAATCTTGTTTGCTATTTTCTCTAAGTGGTTCACAGAAATCTTATTGGGAACATGGGCCTCATTCAAAATTTTCATCAATGCCTGGCGGTGCTCATCTGAGTGGATCAGTAATGATAACAAAGAGATTTGCGCCAGGGTCTTTCTCAACTGTTCTACAATGGAATAATCTTGTGCCTTCATCTTCTTCAAGAATTCTTCTGCCTCTTCTTCAGTTACAGCTTTCTTTACTGATACTGGATTATCTTTGGTGAGTTTAGCCTTTCTCAGCTCGTCAGGAGCAAAGCATCTTCCTGAGCGAGTCAGTCCATGGGTTTCACAAACTTCTTCCTTAACTTCCTTTCCCTGATACATCACTGTCACTCGGCCGTAATTCCATGGGACGGCCTTTTCACTGATTACCGGTAGCTGAGTCACTGGCTTGATGACAACCAACTCTGTGCGAGCCCCTTTCACAATCACAATGGGCTTGACAGCTGCCCCCGACACTACCTCTTTAGCTGGTTCTTGTTTTTCTGCAACGCTGTTCAAAAGCTCCTTCCTTATTACTACAACTGGCTTGCTAACTGTTTCTTCTACCTTGATCAATGCCTTCCCCTTTGTTAGTTGCTCATTTAATCTATCCTCACTAGCCCTGATCATCATTACAGTTTGTGACGGCTTCTTATGTTCTCCCTTTTGGACTAGCTCAATCATATGGGTCTCGTGATGGGTTGGTAATGGATTTTGGGTGATGTTAGGCGTTTCTGGGGCTTGCACTTCAATTCGGCGGGTATCAATGAGCTCTTGTATGGCTGTTTTCAAGTGCCAACATTTTTCTGTGTCATGTCCCGGCGCACCTGAGCAATACTCACAACTCACAGAGTGGTCCAGATTCCTTGGGGGAGGATTTGGCAATTTGGGTTCAATCGGACTCAGCATGCCCAACTGTCTCAATCTGTGGTACAAGCTAGTGTAAGACTCACCCAAAGGAGTGAAAGTCTTCTTCTTTTGCAGCCTATCATTCTTAAATGCAGGGTTAGGTCGAAAACCGGTTCCAGTGGGTTTTTTGTTGGTTCTTGGGGGGGCAAGCGTTTTGAGCTGGGTAAGTATTTTGTGGGGTGGGTGTGCGCCATTGTGCATGGGTAGGAGGTTGGTGGTATGTATGGGCATGGTGGACAGAGAAATTAGGGATAGGAGGTGGGTAATAGTGCTGCGGTGGGCCATATGGTGTGTGTGGGCAGGTTTGGGGGTGAGGGCGAGGTTGGTGATAATATGGTGATGGACCTCTGGACCAAGCTCTCGATTCCACTACTGCGACCTCTTCTTTCTTTTTCTTTCCCAATACTCCTCCAGCGTCGCTTTGAATAGCCTGAGTAGTTGCTTTGATTGCGGAATAGCTCATAATCTTGTTAGACTTGAGACCCTCTTCCACCATACTTCCCATTTTCACGACCTCGTTGAAAGTTTTTCCCACTGCTGATACCAGATAACCATAATAGGTTGGCTCCAAAGCCTGTAGGAAGTAATCAACCATTTCTTTCATTGGAGGATCGACTCTTGCCGCCTGCTCTCTCCACCGAAAACCATACTCTCTGAAGCTTTCTCCAGGCTTCTTCTCAATTTTAGTTAGTGACAGACGGTCCGGGACAATTTCGAGATTGTACTGAAAATGACATGCAAATGCCTGGGCCAGGTCGTCCCAAGTGTACCATCAAGCATGATCCTGTCGTGTGTACCACTCCAAAGCTGCTCCACTTAGACTTTGACTAAAGTAAGCCATCAATAACTCGCCCCTTCCTCCAGCTCCTCTCATCTTGCTGCAGAACCCCCTTAAGTGGGCCACCGGATCACCATGGCCATCATATAGGTCAAACATGGGCAGCTTAAATCCTGTTGGCAACTGGACATCAGGAAACAGGAACAGGTCCTTGTAGGCTACGCTCACTTGTCCTCCGAGCCCCTGCATATTTCGGAATGACTGTTCTAAGCTCTTAACCTTCCGTATCATTTCCTCTTGCTCAGGGTTTTTGGGAGGCTTTTCTTCCTCAGCTGAGAGATCAAGACGGGGAGTGTAAGGGCATGGCTCTGGTGGTTTGAAAGTGGCTTCGGGTGGGTAATACTGGTTATCATGGGTTTGGATCAAAGGTTCGCTAGAAGACCTGTGTAGTGCGACAGGTGGGGGAGCCACGAACACAGGAGTAGTTGGTGGTGGAGGGCATGGAATTTGTTTGGGTGGTGGAGGTGGTGGTGTTTGAGAGGTGGTTCCATAGTACTGCTGGTAAGCAGGAGATGAGTTCACTGTGGGAGGATCTTGGGGTTGAGCTGGTGATGGGAGGTAATTGGGGTTGGCGGGATAGACTGGTGGTGGATGTCCCTTCGACCAGGCCTGGTACATTTCGGCCATTTGTTGCTTTAGTTTATACATCTCCTC
>NW_017683090.1:4223-8926 GCF_001879085.1 Nicotiana attenuata
CCTGAGAATCCTGGAGTGAAGGTCTTGTAACAATTTTATTCCTTTTCCATCTCAGCGATTAACCCATAACAATGTTCTCTCTCGGCCCGAAATTCTTTGTCCCGCCGAGCTGCCTTTTCTTCAAGAGTATTCATTTTTCTTTTCATGTTAGCAATGGTTCCCTCATAGTTCCTCTTCATTTGTTGTACAAACTGGGCTCTTTCCTCAGTCTTCTTTGCCCATTGTGCCCGAAGTCTTGCTATGTTCCCCTCGGATTTTTCCAATTCTTCTTGACAATCCAGGACTTGCTTCTTTAACCCTTTTATCAATCTCTCGTCGGATAGACTTCTTTCCCGATTCCTGGCATCTATTTTCATTTGCTGAATTTGGGCCTTGAGAGCTTCATTCTCCTGGGCCAATTTCTTTTTATCACCTTCATCAGCTGCAGCTTGCAAGGTGTTTTCGAACCGGAACTCCTGAACCTGTTTTTCCAATGCTCCTATTCGGGCCCTGTACTCCTTTTCTTTGGCTAACCAATCCCATTGCACCTGGGCCTCGTTAGTGAATTGTTGTACATGTGGCCTTTTGGTGGGTCTCTCAGGTATTTGAAATCTCTTACCAAGCCAGACCAAGTATTTGGGATCTACCTCACCTCTGGCTCGGTCCTGTACTATTGTCTTGGGTTCAAGGTACCTGCACTCATTCCATATCTTTCGAATTCTGCCTTCAGGGAATGCAGCTTTTGGGCCTAACTCGATGACTTGCTCCCTCAGGTCTTCATCGTTGTGCACTGTCTGGAATCTTCCAATTGTCGCAAAACTCGGTAAGGAGCATAAGGCTGTATGCTTCGAATACCCATCAAAAGAATATAAGAGACCTCTGCTGATGTGTATACAGCTTCAGTAGCAGGAAGCCATCCATAAGCCCATGCAACTTTATCCGCGGTCAGAGATCTTAAGCATGACGACCAGGCCTCAGTACCCTCAGGGAACTCAATACCTGTCACCCGGGTCTCGAATTCTGCAATACAACTCAATCCAGTTAAACCGTAGTTCATATAGCCTGTGCGGTGACAGAGGTGTTCCTCTATCCACAATTGTAAGAGCAAATTGCAACCTTGAAAGAATTTCTCCCCTTCCCGACATTTGGTCAAAGCTCGGTACATTTCTGCTACAATCAGGGGAGCCACTGTGCTAGTAGATTTTTTCATGGCAACATCTAGCATCCCTACCAGGCCAAGGTCTATGTGACCATCTTTTCTTGGACAAATTACCACTCCCAAAAAGGCTACCATGAAAGCTAATCCCCGTCGGGCTTCCCATTTGTCTTTATTTCCAGCATGTGTCAATCCTGTGTTGGGTTCCTCGAAACCTTTGGGGTTACCATACCGGTGATATAAGAAATGCAATGTACAACACCCTTCCGCCAGATACGGGTCTTGAATATCCCGGCTAATGTTCAACAAATCCAAGAACCTATGAAGGGTTACCGGTCGTGGGGCCAATGGGTATCTACCTCGGAGGTTCCCGTTGAGACCGGCGTATCCGGCAATCTCTTCTAATGTGGGTGTGAGTTCAAAATCTGAAAACCGGAATACATTACGGGTCGGGTCCCAGAATGGTATCAATGCCTCAATGATATCCTTCCTTGGTTTGATGTTCAATAAATCTACGAGACCGCCCAAAGATTTATTTTGAAAACTATTTGTGCAAAAATTTCTTTATTTAGAAAACAGGACTTGGATTTGCAAATACGGCCTTTCAGCACTTCTGGGAGGAAGATTTTAAAGATGTGACCGCAAACCATGTAAAAAAATGACTCAGGGTGGCTGTTCTTGCAAAAACGGCCTTTCGCCTTCCTTTTAGGGACATTCGGCTTATTTTAGACAAGAATGGCATCACCCGACTTATTTATGACAAAAATTAAAATTTGACATTTTTTTGCTATTTTTGCAAAAAGGGAGGTTGGACCCGATGAGGGTTGCCTACGTATCTCACATCCGGTGAGAATCAAACCGGCGTAGTTCGGGAAAATTTGTCAAAACCAAATATATTTTTTGAACAATCTCTTTTTTTTTGTTTTTTTTTCCAAATATTTTCCTTTTCAAAAATCGGCAGCATTTCGGTACTATTTGGGCATTGGTTTTTTCAAAACAAGTGGTTACCCTCACTTAGCCCTAACACTGCTATTTTCTCAATTTTCTCTCATTATATACAAGCCGGTCAACATGCAAATCCAAAGCAAATGAATGCACAAGTAGCACGTAAGATGCATCAGGATGGTCCTTTCATATCAGGTCACTTGTCCTAGACGGACCCAACCCCGGTGTTGAGTCCCCTAAGTCAAATGCACATGATGCAAACAAACGTTCCTACTAGGGATCCGGCATGAGGTTTTGTTCTTCTAGGTTTAATCCCTAGGTTTATTGGTCTAGACCTGGCTTACCCGAGCGGACAACTCGGGCCGAGGGGGAGGCAGCGTACCGAGGATACAGAAGCTCCGCCGGCTTTGCAACTTATCCAAACCTCGTTCTAAATGGGGAAAAGACTCTAAACATAAGAGAAGCTACACGAAGTGCACCCTTCTCCATGATGTAGAAGACTCAGAGAGGAAGGGATTCGTAACAGTTTATATACAATTCAACAAATATCAAAGCGGTAAAACAATTAGCACATAAGGCATAAAACATGTAGGAAAATCAGATAAAGCCAAATATAACAATTTAACTGAGCTCGAATTCTGAACCCTGAACAAAAAGTTCTGGGTCGTCCCCCCCAGCAGAGTCGCCAGAGCTGTCACACCTCCTTTTTTCTTACTACACCCCGTGAAGGGTATAATAAAGGAGTTTTTCCAATTAAAGGACAATCGAAACGGGATTCGTTTATTAAGAGATTCAGAGTCGCCACTTGGGAGTTTTATGGTGTCCCAAGTCACCGGTTTGAATCCCGAATCGAGGAAAAGGTTTGACTCTGTATTACAATCGCGAACCAGAAATCCGGGTAAGGAATTCTGTTAACCCGGGAGAAGGGGTTAGGCACTCCCGAGTTCCGTGGTTCTAGCACGGTCTCTCAACTGCTATATTTGGCTAAAATCTGATTTTTATACATGTTAAAATCTATAGTGCGATTTTAGAATTATTTACCGCTTTTAATCAATTTTAAGGAAAGTGAACGTCGTTTAGGAACATATTTTTGGATCACGTCACATGAAATGCACCCGGGTCCTCGACACATTCTTATTCAACGTTTTGGGATTTGGATTTGGGTTGCATGAAATGCACACCCGCATTTAAGGAGGTAAATTTATTAAAAAGCGCGCCTAAAGTGGCTAGCGTGTTATTATCTTTGCGGGAGGCCATGAAAATTCGCTAAATGGCACGTCCCGAATTCTAAGTATTTTGGTATAAGCATTTAATGAGGGCCCCGCAGTTTGTGCATTTGTGTGGCGAGGCTCGTCTCATTTATTATTTAAAAGGCAAACCTAAAGCAACTACAATTTTCTACTTAATATTGTCTCTAAAAGGGCCCTGGTTGATTAGTATTGTGACATTCGGCCTCAAGTTCAAGTCCGGATTCAAACAAAAGGGAGGAACCTCTTAGTTTGAACCCGCTACCTAACTCGAAAGCCCAAAATTACATTATGTTAAACTATGGATTGAAACCCCTAAGCCATATTCGAATTAATGGACCAAACGGGTATGACTACGACCAATCGCCGCAAACAGGCCCAGATGTCAGCCCCTAGAAAGGGAATTATTTGGGCCTGGTGTAAACAGAAAACAGGCCCCGGCGGGCTGTAATGCTTCAAACCACCATCAAACCAACACCATGATAACAATGAAATGCAATTAGAGGAATTAATAATCTAAGCAGAATGTAATGTCAATTAGACAGGGATTATCGTTAATGGGTTAACTAAAGTAGTTAAAACAAAAATGGTGATGCCTATCGATTTGAACCCACAACGTGCCATATATCAGCCATAGTCCAACTCTAAACCAATTATGAAATTTAACAGAACTGAGCCTTTGAACAATTTACCAATTAACAAGACTTATGAGCCATTTTCAAAGTGATTGTAGCATTTTTTGAGACAACTACACCTTAACTGCTTTTGATTCATGATTTGAATTAGCATATGACAATGTGAACATCAGTCCCAAACTTAACTCAAAACTAACATTACTAAACACATGATTTATTACTAAACGTTTATTCTGCTTAGATTAAACATGGACGGGGCCTACACGTTGCTTTTCTATCCAGTTTCCAGTTATTAAAACAAACGAGGATCATAAATCCCAAAATCCTTTTCCTGTTTAAACTATCTTCTGATTTCAAAACTACATCTACTCAAAGCGAAACTAATTTACCATATGGCTAATGAATACTCGCTAGTTTGACAGTCTCTCAGTCAGTCCAGTTATACAAATTATAACAAATTCTAGAGAACTAAAAAAATACAAATTAAGAGTGTACTCAAACAAATACAGGCCAACTATTGTTTATTCAACTATGACGGTTCAAATACACATTTCCCAGGAAACAAATGGATAAGTATTTCATCTCATCATTTCTTTTCACAGCTTCATCAAAACATGATTCGAATGTGTACCTGGATATGGAATCAAAATGAGGAGAAGGAAAGGTCAGCTACAGCAGTACAAATCAGACGCAAGGTTTCAGCAAGTGTGATCCAGCAACCACACAGTAATAGGATCGATT
>NW_017683091.1:0-720 GCF_001879085.1 Nicotiana attenuata
TGAAATGAACTAGAAATCACATATTTGTGATCCTTAGGTGATAGAGAACAACTTACCTTCGTAAAAATAGTTGGAATCCGGGTATGTGGACCCGGGGTCGGAAATTAGGAAAACTTGTATTTATGGTTAGGAAATTGCTTAAACAATTTAGAATTTAACCTTATAAGCTCTTATTGACTAGTTCTTGCTTAGTTTTAATTAGTTGGTGCTCGTTTGGCTACGAATTGAGGGTTTGGGCCTATTCTTGATATCGGAAGTGCACTTCGGAGCGAGGTGAGTCTCCTTTCTAACCTCGTAAGAGGGAATTGACCCCTTAGGATTAATGTTTGAGTGTTTGTTACTAAATGCGGGGGCTACGCACGCGTTAGGTGACGAGAGCCCGTGCGTAGCTACTACTATGATAAATGTCCGGGTAGCTTAGGACCTACAACATGCCTATTAAATATATCTCTTATGTTAAATCGTTGTTATGAATACCTAGCGTGTACTAGAGACTTAAAAGGGGATAGGAGCATACTTGTATAGTTAGTTAAGTTTGATTTGGTATTCTTGACCATTTATGTACCATGTGTGTGAACTTGATATTTCATCCTTATTTTTGGATCGGGCCGATCGCCTCGGTAAGAATAGATGCATCTATAGGCACGCCGTCGACCCTCGGCAAGTGCACAGTTTATTTCTGTTGGATCGGGCCGTCGCCTCGGCATATTTGCGCATGCT
>NW_017683091.1:2899-8923 GCF_001879085.1 Nicotiana attenuata
ATCTTCAGCACCACCACCTCCCGCCCGGGGTGCTCCAGCACGCCCCTATTTCAGTGCCATGCCAGAGAGTTCCTACCGCCCGCCAGCTATTCAGGGTTCTTCCAGTGGGTATTCAGGTCCTCAGAGTTCTTCTGGTCCCTACTTTAGTGCTATGCCAGAGACTTCATATCGCCCACCGGCTATGCAGGCTCCTCCCGCGGGGTCTACAAGTCATCAGGGACAGTCATCAGGGCAGCAGGTTACCGCACCATGTTGTTTTGAGTGCGGTGACCCAGGCCATCTGAGGAGATACTGCCCCAGGCTTAGGGGCAAGGCAGTACAGCAGGGGCAGCAGCCCAGCTACCTAGAGGTGGAGGGCAGAGTGGTAGAGGCCGATCCAGAGGTGAGGCCAGACAGGGAGAGGTCAGCCAGCCACTCCTCAGTCAGTGGAGGCCAGTCAGCCGGTGCTCCAGCTAGATTCTATGCTCTTCCCGCCAGGCCGGATGCATTGGCCTCAGATGTCGTCATCACATGTATTATTTCCGTCAGCGGTAGAGATGCATCGGTATTATTTGATCCAGGGTCTACTTATTCTTATGTATCATCTCTGTTTGCTCGTTTCCTGGCTATTTCTCCTGAGCCTTTGGGTGTTCCTGTTCATGTGTCCACTCCTGTGGGTGATTCTGTGGTTGTGAACCGGGTCTACCGGTCTTGTGTGGTTACTTTCTGTGGTTTCGAGACTAGGGCAGATCTTCTGTTGCTCGATATGATCGATTTTGAGTTTATTCTGGGCATGGATTGGTTATCTCCATATCACGCCGTTCTAGATTGCCATGCCAAGACTGTTTCTCTAGCGATGCCAGGGTTGCCGAGATTGGAGTGGAAGGGTTCCACAGTTGATACGCCTAGCAGGGTCATTTCCTTCCTGAAGGCTCAGCGCATGGTTGAGAAGGGATGTTTGGCCTACTTAGCTTATGTTCGAGACACCACCGCAGAGTCTCCGACGATTGATTCAGTGCCAGTAGTCCGAGAGTTCGCCGATGTTTTTCCTTCTGATCTTCCTGGCATGCCTCCAGATCGTGATATTGATTTCTGTATTGATTTGGCTCCAGGCACTCAGCCTATATCTATCCCGCCGTACCGTATGGCTCCTAAGGGGCTGAAGAGGCTGAAGGGGCAGTTGGAGGAGTTGTTAGCTAAAGGGTTTGTTAGGCCCAGTGTATCACCTTGGGGTGCACCAGTGCTATTTGTAAAGAAGAATGATGGGACTATGCGGATGTGCATTGATTACCGCTAGTTGAACAAAGTCACCATCAAAAACAAGTATCCATTACCCCGTATTGATGATTTGTTTGACCAGCTGCAGGGTGCTAGGGTGTTCTCTAAGATCGACCTGAGGTCAGGGTATCATCAGTTGAAGATTCGGGATTCAGATGTTCCGAAGACCGCATTCAGGACTAGATATGGCCACTATGAGTTTCTGGTGATGTCCTTTGGCTTGACTAATGCTCCAGCGGCATTTATGGATCTGATGAACAGGGTGTTCAGGCCTTATATTGATTCTTTTGTCATTGTCTTCATTGACGACATCTTGATATACTCACGTAGCCTGGGGGAGCACGAGCAGCATTTGAGAGTAGTGCTTCAGACCTTGCGAGAGCAGCAGCTTTATGCTAAGTTCTCCAAGTGTGAGTTTTGGCTGGAGTCAGTAGCATTCTTGGGGCATGTAGTGTCAGGGGAGGGTATTAAGGTGGATCCCAAGAAGATTGAGGCAGTTCAGAGTTGGCCACGTCCTACTTCAGTGACCGAGATCAGGAGCTTCTTGGGGTTAGCAGGCTATTACTGGCGATTTGTGCAGGGCTTTTCATCTATTGCATCACCTCTGACCAGATTGACCCAAAAAGGGGGCCCCGTTCTGTTGGTCCGATGATTGTGAGGAGAGCTTCCAGAAGCTCAAGACGGCCTTGACTACGGCACCGGTTCTTGTATTGCCTTCCGGCTCAGGGATGTATACAGTGTATTGCGACGCTTCTCGCGTTGGCTTGGGATGTGTATTGATGCAGGAGGGGCGAGTTATTGCATATGCTTCACGTCAGCTGAAGGTTCATGAGAAAAATTACCCTGTGCACGATCTAGAGTTGGCGGCGATTGTTCATGCTCTTAAGATATGGAGGCATTATTTATATGGAGTGTCATGTGAGGTTTATACAGACCATCGCAGCTTGCAGCATTTGTTCAGGCAGAGGGATCTTAATTTGAGGCAGCGCAGGTGGCTTGAGTTACTAAAGGATTATGACATTACCATTCTTTATCACCCAGGCAAGGCAAATGTGGTCGCGGATGCCTTGAGTAGGAAGGCAGAGAGTATGGGTAGCTTGGCATTCATTCCTGCTGAGATGAGACCATTAGCTTTGGACATTCAGTCTTTAGCTAACAGACTCGTGAGATTGGACATTTCAGAGCCCACCCGAGTTCTAGCATGTGTGGTTGCTCAGTCTTCGTTATTGGGGTAGATTAAGGCCCGCCAGTTCGATGATCCACATTTGGCGGCCCTCAGAGAGACGGTACTTCAGGGAGGTGCCAAGGAGATTTCTATTGGCGAGGATGGTGTGTTACGGCTTCAGGGCCGTGTATGTGTTCCTAATGTTGATGGCTTGAGAGAGAGGATTCTAGAGGAGGCCCACAATTTGAGGTATTTCATTCATCCGGGTGCCACGAAGATGTATCGTGGCTTGAGACAGCACTACTGGTGGCGGAGGATGAAGAAGGACATAGTGGAGTATGTTGCTAGATGTTTGAATTGCCAGCAGGTCAAATATGAGCACCAGAGGCCAGGTGGCCTACTTCAGCAGATGCCATTCCGGAATGGAAGTGGGAGCGCATTACCATGGATTTCGTGGTTGGGTTGCCGCGGACTCAGCGGAAGGTTGATTCAGTGTGGGTTATTGTGGATAGATTTACCAAGTCCGCCCACTTCATTCCAGTGGCGACTACTTATACGGCGGAGAGATATGCCCAGATTAACATTCGGGAGATAGTGAGGTTGCACGGTGTGCCGGTCTCCATCATATCAGACAGAGGCCCTCAGTTCATTTCCCATTTCTGGAGAGCTGTTCAGAGTGAGTTGGGGACCCGCGTGGAGCTTAGCACGGCATTCCATCCTCAGACCGACGGGCCGTCGGAGCGGACAGTTCAGATTTTAGAGGATATGCTTAGAGCATGTGTGATTGACTTTGGAGGGCAGTGGGATCAGTTCTTACCCTTGGCGGAGTTTGCATATAATAACAGCTATCAGTCCATCATAGAGATGGCCCCGTATGAGGCATTATATGGTCGGCGTTGTCGTTCTCCTATCGGGTGGTTTGAGTCTGGTGAGGCTAAGTTGCTTGGTACAGATTTGGTTCAGGATGCCTTGGATAAGGTAAAGTTGATTAAGGAGAGGCTCCGCACAGCTCAGTCCAGTTAGAAGAGTTACGCGGATCAGAAGGCGGGCGATGTATCATTTATGGTTGGCGAGAAGGTCCTCTTGAAGGTTTCGCCTATGAAGGGCATTATGAGGTTCGAAAAGAAGGGCAAGTTGAGCCCAAGGTTTATTGGACCCTTCGAGGTATTGAGGCGAGTTGGAGAGGTTGCCTATGAGCTTGCTTTACCTCCCAGTTTATCAGGAGTTCATCCAGTCTTCCATGTATCGATGCTCCGGAAGTATCATGCCGACTATTCACATGTGTTGGATTTCAGTACCATACAGTTAGATGAGAGCTTGGGCTACGAGGAGGAGCCAGTTGCCATTGTTGATAGACAGGACCGCCAGTTGAGGTCCAAGAGGATTTCTGCAGTAAGAGTCTAGTGGAGGGGCCAGCCGGTCGAGGAGGCGACCTGGGAGTCCGAGGAGGACATGGGGAGCCGATATCCCCACTTATTCAGCAGTCCAGGTACTTTTCTATGTCCGTTCGAGGATGATCGTTAGTTTAAGAGGTAGAGAATGTAACGACCCGACCGGTCATTTTGCATTTCCAAACCCTGTTCCCTTAAATAATACTTTCCGCACTTCCTTTAGCTAATTTATGACTTGCGGGGACGGGGGGTTCGGAAGTTAGAAGAGTTTTGAGGAAGAATAAGCCTAGTTGCTTCTTTAAGTTTCTTTAAAAAGGGCCAAGTTTGACTTCGGTCAACATTTTGGGGAAACGGACCCGGAATCTTGATTTGGCAATTTCTGAGGGTCCGCGGGAAAATATGGGACCTGGGCATATGCCCGGAATCGAATTCCGAGGTCCCTAGCCCGAGTAATGAATTTTTTCGTGAAATTGTTAAGTTAAAGTTTCAAAGATTTAAATAAACTAAGAAATCATTGTTTTCATAGGTATCGGGTTCGGATTTCGATTCCAAAACTTGGTACAAGTCCGAAAGATCAGTTAAGACCTACCCGTAAAATTTGGTGTCCATCCGAGTAGTTTAAGGGCGTTTTGACCCGTTGAAGGAGAATTAAGAACTTGAAGTTCAATGAATTGATTCATTTGGTTTTGGGGGTTGATTCCTCGATTTAGCGTTGTTTTGAGTGTTTCGAGGGCTCGAGTAGGTCCGCCTCATGATTCCAGACTTGTCGGTATGTTCGGGTGGGGCTCGGGAGCCCCGAGCGTCAAATGGTCGAGGTTCGAGTGAAGTTGAAAACTTAGGAAAAAGCCTTATCTGCTGATTCTATCATAACCGCTTCTGCGGCTCTTGGACCGCAGAAGCGGTCGTTTATCGCAGAAGCGGAAGGGGCTAGGCCCAGGGGAAACCGCAGGAGCGGACCCCTGACCGCAGAAGCGGTCCATCCGCCCAGGCCCAGAACCGCAGAAGCGGTGGCCTTTCCGCTTAAGCGGCCTCGCAGAAGCGAGGTTTAGACCGCAGAAGCGGCCCAGGCCCCCTTGGCCTTTTCCGCAAAAGCGGCTCACTTCCGCAGAAGCGGAACCCGCAGAAGCGGGATTCCTGCCGCAGAAGCGGAAATCACTGGGGGCAGAAGGGTTCATTAATACGAACCCAAACTCATTTCTCTCATTTCTCACTACACACTTGGGCGATTTTGGGGGTTTCAAAGAGAGAGTTTCCACATATCATTGCAAGGTAAGTAATTCCCACCCACTTTAGTTCAAATACATAAATATTAGGTAGATTTAACACTAAAATTAGGTAAAAATCAAGAGATTAGAGTTAGACCTAGGGTTTAGTCAAAACTAAGATTTAATCCTATAATTTACCATGAAATGAACTAGAAATCACATATTTGTGATCCTTAGGTGATAGAGAACAACTTCCTTCGAAAAATATTGGAATCCGGGTATGTGCGCCCGGGGTCGAAAATTAGGAAAACTTGTATTTCTGGTTAGGAAATTGCTTAAACAATTAGAATTTAATCTTGTAAGCTCTTATTGACTAGTTCTTGCTTATTTTAATTAGTTGGTGCTCGTTTGGCTACGAATTGAGGGTTTGGGCCTATTCTTGATATCGGAAGTGCACTTCGGAGCGAGGTGAGTCTCCTTTCTAACCTCGTAAGAGGGAATTGTCCCCTTAGGATTAATGTTTGAGTGTTTGTTGCTAAATGCGGGGACTACGCACGCGTTAGGTGACGAGAGCCCGTGCGTAGCTACTACTACGATAAATGTCCGGGTAGCTTAGGACCTACAACATGCCTATTAAATATATCTCTTCTGTTAAATTGTTGTTATGAACACCTAGCGTGTACTAGAGACTTAAAAGGGGATATGAGCATACTTGTATAGTTAATTAAGTGTGATTTGGTATTCTTGACCATTTATGTGCCATGTGTGTGAACTTGATATTTCATCCTTATTTGTGGATCGGGCCGATCGCCTCGGTATGAATAGATGCATCTATAGGCGCGCTGTCGACCCTCGGCAAGTGCACAGTTTATTTCTGTTAGATCGGGCCGTCGCCTCGGTATTATGTGCGCATGTTAATTGTGGAAAAGCCTATACATGCTTTATTTTGCCATTATCTCATATGATAAATTATAAACTTGATGCTGTAAAGTTCTTGACTTATACC
>NW_017683092.1:0-8922 GCF_001879085.1 Nicotiana attenuata
GTATGTAGCAGGTTGGACCCCACGACACATGACAACACCCTTCCTCTTTCTCGGGCTGTGTTGGTAGCTTCGATCATGGCGGGGTAGTCGATCAATATGGGGAATGTGATGTCGAGGATTATCTCCATTGTGGGTGCCGGGACTTGAAGGTGGAAAAGAGGCCCTTCGATGTCAAGTCAAAGCGAAGGACCCTTTTTCCTGGTATAGCATGCAGGGGGATGACAACCCCAAGAGCAAGAAATTCAAGGGTACAGCTACTACTACTATTGGCCAGTCTGAAGAGCCAGTTGTGGTAGTGGCTCCTGCTGAGCCTACCTCCACTTCCACAGATATCCCTCCCGGTCCATCCACATCCACAGTCATTCCTGCTGGCCCATCTACCTCAGCAGGCCTGGAGATTCCATCTTCCCGGGCCCATCCTATTACTGCCCACAGATTGAGCCAGGCACTTATGAGTATCAACAACTGGATGCAGACTGCCTCATCCATGTTGTCCATTTTGACCACCACTGTTGAGGCTCAGTTGGCTCCTCTAGCTCCACAGGTTCCACAGTCCATAGAGGATGCTCTTAAGGAGATGTTAGACAACCAGAAGAAAATCCTCGACAACCAGAAGAAGCTTGCTGAGGCAGTTGATTCACACAGCAAGGCTCTCAAGCAGCTTCCTAGGGAGCACAAAAAGCTGAGGAAGACACGAGCCTCCAAGGAGTCCGTGAAAGAGTTGAGAGCGGATGTTGACAGACTAAAGGCAGATCACCTGCCTTTAGACTTATTGCTCTAGGACCCAGTACCAGCAGAGCACCCCCAGCCGGAGCAGTCGCAGAGGCCTCCCAAGAGGAGGAGGATGATCTCTAGAGCTGATGATGCAGTCATCCCGCTGGCAGACCCACAGGAGTCATCCTCCAGTCAGCCACAGGGTGCACTACCTCAGGATCCTGTCCAGGCCCAGGTCCTAGCAGCAGAGCAGCAGGCCACAGGGAACCAGTCTGAGGTTCCCGAGCACAGTGAGGACCTAGGGACCACTGAGGAGCCTATGCAGACAGACAGGCCATAGGGAGTTTCTATATCCTTCTTTATCATCTTTTTGGTGCTTTATTTTGGTTAGTTGGCATTGGGGACAATGTCAGCTTTCATTTGAGGGGGTAGGCCCTACATTTTGGATGATTGTATATATTTAACATTTTTTATGCTTTCTTGATTTTTCATCTTTTGTCTGTATATATATTTTTAACATTTAGCTACATTTCTCGCACTTTTATTTTACTTTTGGTCTGTATATAAAGTTATGGTACATTGTAGATATTCATCCCATCTATTGTATATTTGACAAATCCTCTCTTGTATATATTCATTTTACTTTTCACAAATTTTTTCATTTTTAGATTCTTAGTTGTGATTCGTAGCTTCTTGTATTGAAATTTGCAATAAGCCTTTGGTTTTCTTAATGCCACGGTTCTTTCCAAAGGTGGAGTGTTGTGTGAACCGGGTGGCTCTTCCCAATGATAGATGGCGTGACAACCTTCTTAAGGGTTTGAGTCCGTTTTTTCCTTTTTGGTTTTGGTAGTTAATAGTTAAGGGTGCCTCGAGCAAAGCTTCACTTGGTCCTAGCACATTTGCCTTTGATCTTACGGTCAAAGACAATTTGTTGTGTTTAGGATGGTGAAAGTCGTGACCTTGAGACTCTTGTGTTGGCTGATAATCATCAAGTGGTTTCTTGGGACCATTGTGAGCTTAAATCTTATCTAAGGTCGTTGTGGGGCCCTGTCTCCGTGTCTTTAGCAATCCCATAGCTTGTGTGGTGAGTAATCGTATTGCAAGTCCATGTCCCGAGCCATTGGTCTAGAACTTGGCCTGAATGTTTGTTGAGGCGATATCCTAAGTGAATTTTGACTTGAGACATGATTATAGGCTCTCCTTGGTCCAAATGATAGCTTAAACATTTCCATAACCTACCGATGAAAAGGTCTCTAGTCAACCCTTTTAAGCCTTAGACCTTTTTCCTTCAAGAACCATGATACAAGCCTATACCCGTTTTAAAAGATACCCTCTCTTGGCACCCGATCTTTCCTTTAGCACATGGCAAAAGTATAAGTTTGGGGGGAAGAGACGAGGATTGCAACAAAGTGGTAAAAAGGCACAAAATGAAGAAAAAGAAAGGCAATGAAAAAGAAAGAAAAGCCAAAAGACAAAAAGAAAGTTCAATGTGAAAAAGAATAAAAAAGGGATTCAAAGAAAAGCAAAGAATGAAAGGTGTGGAAAGTTGAAAAAGGAGAAAAGATCTGAAATGCATAAGAAAGAGTGACAATGTGTCTCTCTAACCCCTCAGAAAGAAGTGAAATGACTCAAAGAGTCAAGTGAATGGATGCCAAATGAATCAAAAGAAGTGCTTAAGGGAAGATGGAACCTACTTAGACCAAAATATTTCCTACCCTGAACTACAAGCCTTCACAATGTCTCCACAAAAGCCCTATATGATCTTGAGTTGAATGAAGCTTACATTAGTGGATACTCACATAAGGGGCAAGCATATGGTACCTAGAGCCGGACTTGTGGCTTTTTCTTGAGAGAGATGAGTGAATTTCCATTATCCTCGTTCAGAGTGCCGCTATCTTAAAGGTGAGGATTGCTTAGGGAGAGTTGAGGATGTGTGAGTTTGGGTTCCACAATGACCAAAGTAATAGAAAAGAGTTCTTTGATGTGTTGAGTCAATTCTTGATGCTCTTGTGTCGCACTTGATCCATGGGTTTTCAAAGAGTAAATGTTGTTAATGATTCATTTGTATTGAGGGCAATTGTTAGTCCCAATTGATGCTAGTTGAGGTTGCTTTAGGACAACTGAAAATTTCTTGGATTTTCCCTTTAGGGGTGGGTCTTATTTTGTTTGCTTGAGGACAAGCAAAAGCTTAAGTTTGGGGGAGTTGATAACTAGGGATTTTGACGCATTTTATACTCCTTCTTGCTTATGCTTTGGTTAGAAATTCATACAAAATAGTCCCAAAAGGCTCACAAGTTGTGCTTGATTGCAGGTTTGATCATCAAAGTGACGAGATGTCAAAGATCAGCTCAAACGGAGTGAAACTTGCACAAATGCCAAAGACAAGACAAGCTCAGTAAAAACAAGCCCAGTGCAGCCGCACACCACTTTGTGCAGTCCACACTAGGAGATTCAGAGAGGCTAAAATTCCAAGCCAAGAGGCAGTGCGGCCGCACTAGGTTTAGTGCGGTCCGCACTGAAGGCAATGCAGCTGCAGTCGATTTAATGCGGTCCGCAGAGCCAAGAATCAGAGAGGTTGCATTTCAGAGTTTCAAGCCTCTGCGGTCCGCGGTCCATTTTACACGGACCGCACTGGAAGCCTCCGCGGTCGCAGTCCATTCTCTGCGGTCCGCGATGACAAGATTCAGAGAGCTGTTTTTCAAGGCCAAAGACCCAGTGCGGACCGCGGTCCATTTTGTGCGGTCCGCACTAACCCCGCAGGGGCATTTTTATCCAGATTTTTTAGCCTAGTATAAATAGCTTCTTTTTCCATTTTTAGGGTATCAGATATTGTAATTAAGCTGCTGCACTCGTGGGTTCGAGATTCTTAGCTATTTCGGGCACTTTTAGCTACTTTTTATCATTGAATCTTTGTGTTTAACTAAGTGATTAATAAATATGAGATTATCTTCATCTATTTCTTGCTTTTCTTCTTTAATTATGAGTATCTAGACCCATAAGCTAGGGTTGTGGCTCAACCCTAGTGTGGGTAATTGATGGGTCTTGTATTTTAGGGCTAATTTGACTATGGGTGTTTGTTATTTGGGCCAATTTCATGGTTAATTTCTGAATTAGTGGTTGCAAACACTAGTTTGTGTTGAGTTGACTTGAGCTCTTCTTGAGAAAGAGGGCCTAAGTCTCCGAAATTGGTCCAACAATGAATTGGAGCGTACTCAAGAGATTGATAGCCCCAATTAAAGGGTTAAACCTCGAGAGAGTAATACCCGAATTGAACCCTAGTTGCTTGTGCAAATTTGCATACCCAATTGGTCTTGAGAAAGCCAATTCGGGCANAAAGGTCTCTAGTCAACCCTTTTAAGCCTTAGACCTTTTCCTTCAAGAACCATGATACAAGCCTATACCCGTTTTAAAAGATACCCTCTCTTGGCACCCGATCTTTCCTTTAGCACATGGCAAAAGTATAAGTTTGGGGGGAAGAGACGAGGATTGCAACAAAGTGGTAAAAAGGCACAAAATGAAGAAAAAGAAAGGCAATGAAAAAGAAAGAAAAGCCAAAAGACAAAAAGAAAGTTCAATGTGAAAAAGAATAAAAAAGGGATTCAAAGAAAAGCAAAGAATGAAAGGTGTGGAAAGTTGAAAAAGGAGAAAAGATCTGAAATGCATAAGAAAGGGTGACAATGTGTCTCTCTAACCCCTCAGAAAGAAGTGAAATGACTCAAAGAGTCAAGTGAATGGATGCCAAATGAATCAAAAGAAGTGTTTAAGGGAAGATGGAACCTACTTAGACCAAAACATTTCCTACCCTGAACCAAAAGCCTTCACAATGTCTCCACAAAAGCCTTATATGGTCTCGAGTTGAATGAATCTTATATTAGTGGATACTCACATAAGGGGCAAGCATATGGTACCTAGAGCCGGACTTGTGGCTTTTTCTTGAGAGAGATGAGTGAATTTCCATTATCCTCGTTCTGAGTGTCACCATCTTAAAGGTGAGGATTGCTTAGGGAGAGTTGAGGATGTGTGAATTTGGGTTCCACAATGACCAAAGTAATAGAAAAGAGTTCTTTGATGTGTTGAGTCAATTCTTGATGCTCTTGTGTCGCACTTGATCCATGGTGTTTTTAAAGAGTAAATGTGTTAATGATTCATATGTATTGAGGGCAATTGTTAGTACTAATTGACGCTAGTTGAGGTCACATTAGGACAACTGGAATTTTTCTTGGACAGTCTCTTAAGGGGTGGGTCTTATTTTGTTTGCTTGAGGACAAGCAAAAGCTTAAGTTTGGAGGAGTTGGTAACTAGGGATTTTGACGCATTTTATACTCCTTCTTGCTTATGCTTTGATTAGAAATTCATACAAAATAGTCCCAAAAGGCTCACAAGTTGTGCTTGATTGCAGGTTTGATCATCAAAGTGACGAGATGTCAAAGATCAGCTCAAACGGAGTGAAACCTGCACAAGTGCCAAAGACAAGACAAGCTCAGGCTAAACAGGCCTAGTGCGCCACACCACTTTGTGCGGTCCGCACTAGGAGATTCAGAGAGGCTAAATTTCAAGCTAAGAGGCAGTGCGGCCGCATAAGGTTTTGTGCAGTTCGCTCTGAAGGCAATGCGGCCGCAGTCAATTTAGTGCGGTCCGCAGAGCCGAGAATCAGAGAGGTTGCATTTTCTGAGTTTCAAGCTTCCGCGGTCCGCGGTCCGTTTTACGCGGACCGCACTAGAAGCCTCCGCGGCCACAGTCCATTCTGTGTGGTCCGCGGAGCTTGAGTTCAGAGAGCTGGATTTTGAAGCCAAAAGCCCCAATGCGAACCCGGTCCATTTTGTGCGGTCCGCACTAACCCTGCAGGGACATTTTTGTCCAGATTTATCAGCCTAGTACAAATAGCTTCTTTTTCCATTTTTAGGGCATCAGATATTGTAATTAAGTTGTTGCACTCGTGTGTTCGACTTTCTAAGCCATTTTGGGAAATTTTAGCTATTTTTAATCATTGAATCTTTGTATTTAACTTAGTGATTAATTATTATGAGTTTTTCTTCATCTATTTCTTGCTTTTCTTCTTTAATTATGAGCAGCTAGACCCATAAGCTAGGGTTACGGCTCAACCCTAGTGTGGGTAATTGATGGGTCTTGTATTTTAGGGCAAATTTGACTGGGGGTTTGTTATTTGGGCCAATTTCATGGATAATTTCTGAATTAGTGGTTGCAAACACTAGTTTGTGTTGAGTTGACTTGAGCTCTTCTTGAGAAAGAGAGACTAAGTCTCCGAAATTGTTCCAACAATGAATTGGGGCGTACTCAAGAGATTGATAGCCCCAATTAAAGGGTTAAACCTCGAGAGAGTAATACCCAAATTGAACCCTAGTTGCTTGTGCAAATTTGCATACCCAATTGGTCTTGAGAAAGCCAATTTGGGCAAAATCACTCGAACCACCGAGAGGTGTAGAGTGGGTAAAGTCGTGCAACGGTTATAACATACTCCCCAAATGTGTCAAGCATGCCTTAGATTCAAGTACCCGTCAATTGACCACCTAGGCGGTAGTCACTACCCTGGTGCCTTTTAAGCGTATTTGAACAACTCGTAGCATCATAACTCTTAGCATAATTTAGTTGCAATTATCATTTGTAGTTTGATAATAGTAGAAGTAAACAAAAACCCCAAAAATGAATAGAAGTGCAATTTGGAACACATACGCAATCCTAAACTAGATAGATACTCGATTCTAATTCTACCTCTATGTGGATATCGATCCCGACCCAAAATCGGGTAAAAGCTATTGCGACCCTCTCTCGCTACTTTTTAGTAGTGCGGAGTTGGCAGCGATAATAGGACTCCGTCTAAGCACTCAGGCAAGCCTTAGGATAATAATTGTAAAACTAAATCCGCTTTGTTAATTGCTACAACCAGCAGGCAGGCCTGATTCGGACTTCTTATCTGAGTTATGTAACAAACTAAGCTGCCTCAACAATTAACTTCCCTCGTCTTTATGTGCTTTAAATCAGACCTAAAAAGTATGTGCAAGTCATGCTATTTATGTGCTTTTGTTTGAGGAGGTATACTTGAGCCTTATATGCTTATGTGTTTCCCCCTTTAATGTGCAGTTTTTATATGTTTTGTATGTCGCCTTAGAATTTTTACCTTTGAAACTTCGAATAAGCCTAATACCCCTCCCTTTTAGGATTAGTAGTCCTAAATGCCTCCGGGACTGATAAGAATGGGACGGGTAATATCATGCAATAAGTAATCGATACCAATCCGCGCTTTAGTACCTTAACGGGGTGGGAAGGTTAGATATGGATACGATGACCACGCGATAATGTCATGTGTAGCCCCTCATTGAGGAGTGATTACCGGACATTGTGTGGGGTGATCCATATTTTTAATAAACCTAGGAGTGCCCCCCCCCCTTTCCTTTATTCTTTATTCTTTTTTCAGCATTGTAACTCCTTATTTAAAAATCAGCTCTTTGATTGTTCTTTCAAATTTGTTTACTTTCAAACCATTATGTATTGAAATCCCCTGTTACTTGAGCCTTATCTGCTTACACATTAATTGTATCCCAAATTCACAATAACTGTCTGGCCGGGAACCACACTAGTGGATCCTGAGGGGTGCCTAACACCTTCCCCTTAGGATAATTTCAAGCCCTTACCCAATCTCTGGTTATTCAAGAAAGCTTAGAGTTGAATCTCTATTGGTGTCCTAATGCACCTTAATCATTAGGTGGCGACTCTTCAAATGCAAACCCAGTTCCCAAAAGGAACGAGTTGTCCCATACCAAAATGTCATAAACCCGGTTTCGCGAGAAAAAGGGGGCGCGACAATCGCCAACTCATCCGAAGGCGTCATCGTTCGAAGGCACCATCTTCATAGCCCGAGAACACCATGTCATGGCCTGAGGATCTCTTTCAATCTTTTGCATGACATTATTCAAAGGCATCATGGTTCGGAGGCACCATCCTCATAGCCCGAGACCATCATTTCATGGCCTGCGAATCCTGCACCAAACAACCCATGGCCCAGGACATCATGGTCTGAGGACGCCATTCCTAACCGTCCAAAGACAGCATTCATGGTCCGACGGGAATTTGCATCATGTTTAAATTTATGCACAGTATATGCTTGTATCGTTCATTGGCCGGTAACCCAGTGAGCAACGGCTATCCCATCAGGAGCGATCCCGCTCCAGTTTCCCAGCCCTATCAAACCTTACCATTCCCGTAAACCGTTCACTCCCCGGCCCTAGATGTTGCGTCCGCTCTTGAGATAAATTCACCGGTATACTTCGCCGATGAATCCAGAACTACACAGGGCCTGATTCCTGTAGAACCAGGGGTATGTAGGCAGAATTGGCCATCATCTCTCAAACCATTTCGCTTGGTCAAAATTGGCCATCATTTCTTTACCCGAAAATTCTTTCATCCTTCTCGGGTAAAGAGGGGCAGCTGTTGATACTCAATTTTTCCCTATATATTTTAAATATGCAAAATACCTTCAAAATAGCATATATATGCATATATAAACATGCCCAAGATTTTTATTGGTTTTTCCATAATTTTAAGGGTTTAAATTGATTTATTTTCTCCTTTTTTATCCATAAGATCCCCAATAATTATTTCCAAAATTATTGTTTTGATAATTCGTCTATTGGATTTCTATATTTATGCCAAAATATGGCTAAGGTAATTTTTGTATATTTTTATAATTACATTTAGTATTTTTAAAGCTTAATTGCACATAATTGCAATATTAGCCCTTTTAAGATTTAATTATGTTCTATATGCATAAAATTGGATCCTCTATTTTTTTAAATTGTTAAAATGTATTTTAAATCATTTTGGCACCTTAATTTATTTTCCAGAAATTGGCTATTTAAATAATAGCCAAATTTGGCTTTCAATTATAGCAAAAATTGGACCCCTTTCCAGCCCAATTTCACACCCAAATCACCCGACCCGTACCCTATTAACCCTTACCCAAACCTGGAACCCACCTACCCTTTTTAATCTCGACCATTGATCTCCCAAATCAACGGTCCAAACACGCCCTTTCCTTTATAATTTCGCCCGACCCCTAACCCTAGTCTCATAATTCAGAGACAGCCGCCCTCAAACTCTCTCATCTCCTCTCCTCTGTCTCGACCTAACCCTAATCGTCTTCAACTGCCGCCTCATTCTCCGGCCTTCTCCGGTGACCAACCCTCAACTCCT
>NW_017683093.1:0-2084 GCF_001879085.1 Nicotiana attenuata
GAGTACCCACCAAACTGTAGAGTACCTGCTCCTCTAAGAGATGATGCCTAGAATGCAGTAAAGACTGAAAGTAAAGAAGGCAAGAGATTTTCTACGTGGAAAAATCTCACACAAGGGGATCAAAAAACCACGACCTACTCTTGTTGGCTTTTAACTCCACTAACTTGCAATCTGCCTATTACAAGCCACTTTGCAAAAATCCTATTGCAAAGACTTCAAACTAACTTGTGATGTAACCACCATAAGTCACTTTGCAAAAACCCTATTGCAAAGACTTCAAACTAACTTGTGATGCAACCACCACAAGCCACTCTATAACTATCCTAGTTACAAAGGCTTTAAACTTATGACTATCCCTAGTCACAACATAATCTCAGAAGTTTACGAATTTTGGTTTGTTCCTAAGATAACGCTTCTAAGAAAGCAAACTAGTAAATACAATACAGACCAAACAACAAGATTACAACTCAACTACGGATGTACATAAACTCATTAAGAAACTGATCCTTAGTGGAGTTGTCTTCTTGTTCTTGACACACCAGTGACTTCAA
The DNA here is from genome assembly GCF_001879085.1 of Nicotiana attenuata. Taxonomy (NCBI): domain Eukaryota; kingdom Viridiplantae; phylum Streptophyta; class Magnoliopsida; order Solanales; family Solanaceae; genus Nicotiana; species Nicotiana attenuata. The sequence continues at coordinate 552 of NW_017683093.1, forward strand.
TGCAGGATGAACGTTGTTATGCTTGAGAGAATATCACTGAATGCACAAAGAATGGTGTGTCTTGCACCAGGTTGTTTTATCACAAAAGATAGCACAATGGATAGTGATGTCAACTCTTGGTGTACGCTTCTTCCCAATGAGAAGTGACTGTTGTACTGTCTGCACAGCCATTTCTGGGCAGTTACGTTCCAACTGGATAGTGGACTTTGTACTTCACCAACGAACCAGGTCCTAGTTATGTTCCTCTTTTATGACAGTTGCTAGATGGTTACTTTCTTCTGCTACGTTCCAGTTGTGTACTTGACTTGTACTTCTGTCGGAGAGCCCAAAGGGAGCAGGTCCCTGTTGTGTTCCTCTTTATATTGATCGCGTACAGTCACTGACTTGCTTGTGTCGGAGAACCCTAAGGGACCAGGTCACCAGGTCCCTGTTGTGTTCCTCCCTGTGGTCGTTCATCCATTGGCTGATTTTCAGACTTCGACCAGTTCATATGAAATGTATATCTTATGGGCCAGGTTCTCTATCTGGTTCTTCACGACAAGTTTGTTAGATCATCAAAACATAAGAAGTATAAGGCTAAGACATTGAAAACCCATCAATTTCCCCCTTTTTGATGATGACAAACTTAGGCATGGACAGTATTTGTTTAGAGCAGAAATAACCAGATGAGATGCCAGAACTATACGAAGTTCCCCCTTAATCTCAGATCTCCCTTTTTGTGATTTTCCCTTAATCGTAGAGTTGATAGTTCCCCCTTAATCTCAGACATACACAGTCATATTACCCCTTACTTTTCACTTCTATTCCCCCTTTTGGCATCATTAAAAAGGATAGTTATTGAGAAGATCACAGGAAGGTAATAATCATAAAGGAGTCTAAAACAGCTATCTCATGCCACATATGTGCACACAACATGATATAAAAGAGAAGCCAGAGGAACGCAGTATTGTACAAGCAACGAAAGGGGAGCTGTTTCATTAATGTTTACATTGGACTGAGCAAGTCAGGAGTAGTAATGGTTAAGTTCAATCATGCCATCACAAAAACAAGCAAACAAAAGTAAAACAGCAGCCACAGGATGTTGGAGCAAAAATAGCTTGACACAAAGAGGATCCTAGGGGACACTAAAGGAAGGAGGCTTGGAGGAAGAGACAGCAATGGTTTTGAGAACCAGGTCCAGTCTGGCATTTGCAGACAGTTGTTCTTCAAGTAATTGAGCTCGAAGTCTCTCATTTTCCTTTCTCAGTCGTGCAACCTCCCCATTTACAAAATCAGGTCCTTTAGCTGCTTGACTGAGCTGAGTTTCCAGTATGGCATTTCGAGCCCTCAGCCTTCTTATTTCCTTAGAGGCTACATTTTGAGTATTGATCAGCTGAGAAATGGTCGAGATGTTTCCACCAACTCTTTCTATGCATTCACATTCTTCTAGAGTGGTCTTAGAGAAGGTCTGCTTGCGTGTGCCCACTCTGGGATTCCCTAAGGGGACCTTATAGAATCTGAACACCTGAGTTAGGAGAAAGCCATAAGGTAACC
>NW_017683093.1:2666-7331 GCF_001879085.1 Nicotiana attenuata
ATGGACCTTATTGAACCAGGTTCCTTAACAGTTTCCCTTTTTCGTTTGCTACACCCTTCGGCAGACTTTCCTTTCCAGCTTGCTATCCCCACAGTATTGTCTTCAGACACGGCTAGCTCAGTTTGATTCCGTTTAGACTTGCTGCTGTACTTCACAGATGACCCTTTCTGTTTTCAGCGAATGCCTTTTCCATAGACTATTGAGTTGTCATAGATTGTTGTACTGAGGAACCAGGTTCCTTGGAAGCATCTTCGTCTATTTGGTCTACTGACACACTCTTGATGAAATCCTTTGGATTCATTTTCCTCTTTTTTCTTGTCTTGACACTCCTCTTACTTTTCTGAAATGAGGACTCAGAACTCTCTTGCTGTAGTGACCTGATAGTGAGTGAGTTGGAGGAAGACTCTAAGAGCTTGGAGTGAATAGGAGGTGCAGGAGTGAGTTTGCATGAAAGAGAATCGGGTTCATCAGAAGGTTTTTCTGGGAATATCTCATGAGCCAAGGACTCGAGGAGTTCTGTGGTTCTTACATTTCCTAGGAATGGAATTTCTTCCCCCTAATACTCAGACGAGAGATAAGCTCCTTCATTCATTAGACTTTCAGCAGCTATAGCCATGATGTTATGAGCTGCTTCCTTTTCTGGTGACTCCTTGAGAGTCCCTGAACCCAACATGGAAGAGTTCAGATACTGATCAGGATCCTCTTCAAGGGCTTCTGACACTTGAGGAGTACAACCTCCTGTGTGGACTTTGATGAGATCGTAGGATTGACTAAACATAGGATTCTCAAAATAATGGTAAACGGGGTTTATCAGAAATGGAAAACTGTAGGAGTGGAGGAGGAGCCAGGAGTGGGTAAGGTGGTAGAAGTCGTGAAATAATGACGCTCTGGGGATGATTTCAAGGATAGTAACAGAATGAGAGTGGTGCCAATGGTGGGAGAATGAGACGATTGTTCGATCACCATTATATGAGTACTTGGTAGACGAGTATGGAGAGAAAGAGAGAGATGAGGAGAAGATCCTAGCTATACACAGGAGAAGAAGGTTCATGACTTGCGGTGAGAGAGAAAGAAACTTTTATTAGAGGAAGGGCTAATGATGAGTGGAGAGCGAAACAGGTTCTGAATAGTTTTGAAAATGGCGGTAGGTTTGTGGGGAAGTGTTACGGTGCAGAGGGGATGAAAGGATTTGAAAGACAAGACATGACACGCAGACGTTGAAAAGTCGGATGATGTGGCAGTTGAGTTACAAAGTTTTTTTGTTTTTTTTTTTGTTTAGAGAGGGCATGCAGAATTAAGCATATTACTACTAACCTGAGTTACAGGAACCTGATGCCAGAGCAATCTTTTGAACAAGATTTTAGCAGCTCCTCTCTCGCAGTTCATAACTGTACCTTTGACTTCTATGATCGTCATGCATGTTTACCTACAACGGTATTTATGTGAGTTAGGCTTGGTCAGAAAACACTTTTGCTAGCTTTACCTGACGGTGTCTTACACAGCCAACAGATGGAGGATCAGGTTCTTCATTAGACTCTTGTGACCCCATCTTCACCTTGATCTATCCAGATCGTTCTCTACTTGAGGCTTTGATGCAGATATTTGGAGTTTGGTCTTCTGTTCTGCAATGCTTTCCACTGATCAATCCCTTCTTCATATTGATCCTCAGAAGATGATCTCACCCTTTAATGTGCTTGATCCTCTTGGTTTTTGTAACTCTTCTTCAGTTGTTGATGAGGCCATTGAGTCTTGATTCATTGTATCTCAAGGGATGAGGCATGAACCATGACAAGTGAACCGTTCCAAAAGTGATTTCCTTTTTAATAGACAACCTGCATAGTTAGCATCATCATACCCAACAGGATTAAAAGATTGTCACCAGGTTCTTTGTGAGACGGGGAGTATGATGTTGCGTTGTCTTTCGCCAGTCTCCTTCATCTTACTCACTTTATCATCCTCCCTATTTGAAGCCTCAGATACTTCCCCAGAGACAGGATTAGTTCATCACATTGATCATCATTGTTTCTTTCTTGGCAAGGGAAAGTGTCTTGTTGAATACCCCATGAGCATCCCCTACCATTTAGTGTGCCCTTTGTTGGAGACTTTGTGGCATTATTTTGTGGATTGTAACCCAGAAGGATTCCTTCGCTCGTCTTTTTGCATTGAGCTTCCCAAGCTGATCCTTCATGTTGTCAAGAACAAGGCATTTTCTTCCATTTGGTAGTTCCTGTTGGATTTTAATTCACGAGGAACCTGGTCCGACACTTGTTCTCAAAGTAGAGAGCAGTATTCATTCCTTTTGCCCAGAATTTCTTGGCGATTCCATATGCGATGAGCACTGTCCATGCAGCATTTTCCAGTTCCATTCTTTCTTTCAGCTACACCATTTCGCTGTGAAGTCCTTGGTGTTGAGAAATTGTGCGCGATCCCTTCTCCCCCTCCTCCATCATTTTGTGAACTCATGTCCAGGTGACACTTGAGTTTAGCAAACCACGGACCAGGTCCGGCTGAGTTAATTTATTCGGAGGTGAGAAGTTTGTATATACCAATCCTTCATGCCATGGTTGCGACTTCACTCATCTCATACCGCCAGCTTGTAGAGATTCATAACTAGTAGGAGTGAATGTTCTTGTTTCCTTTGTCCACTGAGACCACTTGGCGAGTTATCAGATTGGTGACTGCATTTTTTTAGTCCATTCACATAGTGCTTGTTCCCACTTGAGTGCCAAAAAAAACCTTTCTACCTTTTCATTCACTGAGAATGTATCCTTTACTTCCTTCTCAAGGATACATTCCCTTCCTGCAGGGCTTTCAGTGAGAAGAAATTTTCATGGTGTTTTCAGCTGCGTGCTTTAAGCATCCACTGTCCATAGTCCATCGCAGTCCGCTTCCTCTCACTGTTCCCTGCTCATGCACATCAAGGGTTAGATTTAGGAACCCAAACTAGTTTGGGTCCCTTGTTATTATAAAAAGGATGAATGAGGGATTTCCTAGTCCATGCAGGAAACATCCGCTTTTTGCGAGTGGTACCTGGTCCTTTGTTAGTAGTCACTCTATCATTAAACACTTTATTTTTCTGAGCAGACTGAACCCTGGCCTGGCAATATTCTTCAAAATGCCCATTGTTCCCACAGTGGGTACATAGCCAATTATCAGGTACAGTGACATACTTGTTGTGCGGGTTGTAGGGAGTTTTCTCCCTTTGGAACCCGATGCCCTGCTTGTTCCCACTATTGTTGAGATACATGGCAGTGACAGCATCTGAGGACCAGGTCCACTTCAAGGATTTCTCAAGATCATTTCTTACTTTCTCCAACTTAGCTTGGAGTTGCTGATTCCTCTCGAGTTCACTGCAGAGACTGGTTTTTACAGCATTCAATTCCTTTTCAAGATTGATGTGTGTCTCACTAGATACTCCCTTCCCTTTCCCAAGCATCACATTCCTATGTTCTCTATTGAGCCTTTCAATGGTTTCCTCTAGATCGGTGCATATCACTAAAAGGTCATCTCTCTCTTGTTCAGTATTTGCAATTTTTTCTTCTAAGGTGTGTTTCTCATTGTTAAGACCTTCTATTGTTTCTTTTAGATCAACAACTACTACAATCAGGTCGTCTCTCTCATTTTCCACACTAGTTATTCTTTCATTCAAGGCCTCCTTTTCTTTTTCAAGATTGGCTATAGTCTCATCTCGGTCCACTACATAGACCACTAGATCATCTCTAGATTGCTCTGCCTCTCCTAGTTCTATGGTCAAGATATCCTTATCATTTTCAAGGCTATAATAGGCATCAATTAGGACATTAGATAAAGACCTTAGCTTCTTAGAAGAATAGGATTTTAGATTTCTCTGAACATCCCTGAAGTTTACCTCATCGTCTTCATCTTCTTCACCATCATCATCTGACTGAGCCATCAGCACGAACAGTGAATCGTACTTTGTTGCTTCAGTTTTCACTGCCATCATGGAACTGTCTTCTGCATCTGATTCCTTTTCAGACTCGAGGATTTTCCCCAAGCAGCAAGAGCCTGCTTAACGATATTGTCTGCAGCACTTTTTCGATTGAATTTTTTATCTGGAACCAAGTTCCTTTTTCCTGCTTTGTCAGGATTCTGCTTGTGTTGCTCCAGTTTTGCGAGTGGGCAGTCTTTGATGAAATGCCCTGACTTTCCACATCTGTGACAGAGATCGCTGTTCCTTGTTTTACTTGAACTGCCCCACTTTGGTATACCACCATTTCTTCGAACCATCTTTTGAAATCTCTTAGTAAGATAGGCCATGTCACTATCTTCATCACTTGAATCACTGCTTTCAGCCTTAAGCACCAGGTTTTTTTCCTTCTTAGGCTCTCTTATTTCACTGTCTTTCTTTCTTTTCATCCCGTATGTCTTCAGATTACCAATCAACTCATCCATGGTCAGAGTCTGTAGATCTTTAGCTTTAGTGATGGCATTTACCTTGCTTTCCCAAGACCCAGGTAGAACACTGAGGATTTTCCTTACAAGCTTGTTTCTGGGAATGACATCTCCAAGTGAGTGAAGCTCATTTATGATGGAGGTGAATCTGGTGTGCATATCTTGTATGGACTCATCATCCTTCATCCTGAAGAGCTCATATTCAGTGGTGAGCATGTCGATCTTGGATTGTTTGACCTGAGTAGTTCCTTC
>NW_017683093.1:7761-8922 GCF_001879085.1 Nicotiana attenuata
AGCTTTTCTGTCAATGTCATTGTACTCTTTTCTGCCTTTCGGCACCATTTGTCCTGTTTCTTCAATCTTCTTCATGGGAACATGTGGACCATCACAAATAATGTCCCATAGTTCTGAATCATCTGCCATCATAAAATCATGCATGCGAGTCTTCCACCAGCCATAGTATTGACCATTGAATCTGGGAGGTCTATAGGTTGATTGTCCTTCTTCAAAGTTTGGTGGAGCAGCCATTGAGGATCCTTCCTAGGTGTTAGCCTGGTAGGAGAAACCTGCTTTAATACCAATTGTTAATCTGTATGAGTCCACCAAACTGTAGAGTACCTGGTCCTCTAAGAGATGATGCCTAGAATGCAGTAAAGACTGAAAGTAAAGAAGGCAAGAGATTTTCTACGTGGAAAAATCCCACACAAGGGGATCAAAAAACCACGACCTACTCTTGTAGGCTTTTAACTCCACTAACTTGCAATCTGCCTATTACAAGCCACTTTGCAAAAATCCTATTGCAAAGACTTCAAACTAACTTGTGATGCAACCATAACAAGCCACTTTGCAAAAACCCTATTGCAAAGACTTCAAACTAACTTGTGATGCAACCACCACAAGCCACTCTATAACTATCCTAGTTACAAAGGCTTTAAACTTATGACTATCCCTAGTCACAACATAAACTCAGAAGTTTACGAATTTTGGTTTGTTCCTAAGATAACGCTTCTAAGAAAGCAAACTAGGAAATACAATGCAGACCAAACAACAAGATTACAACTCAACTACGGATGTACATAAACTCATTAAGAAACTGATCCTTAGTGGAGTTGTCTTCTTGTTCTTGACACACCAGTGACTTCAATGCAGGATGAACGTTGTTATGCGAGAATATCACTGAATGCACAAAGAATGGTGTGTCTTGCACCAGGTTGTTTTATCACAAAAGATAGCACAATGGATAGTGATGCCAACTCTTGGTGTACGCTTCTTCCCAATGAGAAGTGACTGATGTACTGTCTGCACAGCCACTTTTGGGCAGTTGCGTTCCAGCTGGATAGTGGACTTTGTACTTCACCAACGAACCAGGTCCTAGTTGTGTTCCTCTTTTATGACAGTTGCTAGATGGTTACTATCTTCTGCTACATTCCAGCTGTGTACTTGACTTGTACTTCT
>NW_017683094.1:0-3386 GCF_001879085.1 Nicotiana attenuata
TGACTTGTAAACCTAGAAAGTTTACAAACGCAAATGCTATGTCAGGCCTAGTGCAGTGCATAACATACATCAAACTGCCAATTGCACTTGAATACTCTAATTGAGCAACTGTTCTTCCATTATTTTTAGTAAGTTTGATACTTGAATCACATGGAGTTTTAGACTCCACTATGCCCAGATGACTGAATTTGGTAAGAACCTTATCAATGTAATGAGTCCGTGATAAAATTACTCTATTATCACTTCTTTGAACCTTGATACCTAAGATAGTATCTACTTCATTCAAATCTTTCATTTTAAAGACTGAAGTTAGATACTTCTTAGTTTCAGAAATTCCAAGCATGTTCGTACCAAAAATCAACATGTCGTCGACATAAAGACAAATAACAACTCCATAATCTTCTGTAAACTTAGAGTAAATACATTTTTCTGCCTGATTATGTACGAAACCAGTTGATAATATTATACTATCAAACTTTTCATGCCACTATTTTGGTGCTTGTGTCAAGCCATAGAGAGACTTTATAAGCTTACAAACTTTATGTTCATTACCAGGAAGAACAAATCCTTCAGGTTGTTTCATATAAATTTCTTCACTTAAATTTCCATTTAAGAAAGCAGTTTTAACATCCATTTGATGTACATATAGATCACATATAGATGCCAATGACCAAAGTACTCCAATAGATGTTATTCTTGCAACTGTAGCATATGTATCAAAGTAGTCAACGCCTTGTTTTTGTGTGAAGCCTTTTGCAACTAGTCTTGCTTTGAAGGTTTGTATAGAACCGTCTGTATTATATTTCCTCCTGAATACCCATTTACAACCTATAGATTTAGATCCAGCAGGCAAATCAACTAAAGTCCATGTGTTGTTAGACATTATTGAGTCCATTTTATCATTAATCGCCTCTTTCCAAAAAGCAACATCTCTCGAAGACATAACTTCTTTGTATGTTCAAGGATCTTCTTCTATATTAAATGAAACAGGTATCTGATTACAGACTTTAGTTCTATCTCCCTCTACTGGAAAAACTATAGATTCCGAAGATATAAAATCCGGATCAAGAGTTTTTCCTTTCCTATCTCTTTGGCTTCTTCTAGGCTCTAACTGAGTATTGTCACTTTTCCTTTTACTTAAAATTATTTCAGAATATGACATCTTTTGTGTATCATGACTACTTTGATATTGTGCACTCAATTGCTCATCAGCAATATCATTAATGAATCTATTTTCTAAAAATTCAACATGAATTGATTCTACAATAATATTAGATTCTAGATCAAGCAATCTATATGCTTTCGAATTTTGTGCATATCCAACAAAAATACTTTTTATCCCTCTAGGTCCCAATTTTGTTCTTTGGTGATAAGGAACTCTATAAAAAAGATATACACCCCAACACTTTAAAATGATATATATTAGGTTTTCTACCATTCCAAAGTTCATAAGGTGAAACATGAACACTTTTTGAAGGCACTTTATTTAATATATGACGAGCAGTAAGTAGTGCTCCACCCCACAGATTGTGCGGTAACCGTGCATCTAATAAGTGATGAAGTATCTTTTACCTCCTCTAGTTAATTCTCCATTTAATTCACATAAGTTAGAATTCACTAAGTGTAGTAATTTTGTAAATCTTTCAACTTCACGAAATGGTTTCTTAGTTATTTTCGCTTGTAAACATATTTCACACTTGCTTGCATGTTCAGTTTTACAAGAGATATAACCATTTTTTGACATATAATTTAAAGAACCAAAATTTAAATGGCCTAATCTAGCATGCCAAAAATAGGAATCAGACACAATGGTATAAGCAGAAGCATAATTTATTGCATTAACACTTAGTTTGAACATGCCGTCACAATGATACCCTTTTCCTACAAACAGACCACACTTAAATACAATTACATGATCAGACTCAATTACAATTTTGAAACCTCTCTTAGAAAGTAAACTAGAACAAATCAAGTTCTTCATTATTTCAGGAACATGGAACACGTTCAGAAGAGTCAGCTTCTGTCCAAATGTAAAGTTGATTTCAACTGTTCCTTTTCCTGCAACTTCGGCTGTAACATGGTTGCCCATCAGCACCTTTTCAGAATCTTTAACTTCCGAATAGGTCTTGAACATATTCTTGTCGTGACAGACATGAATTGTTGCACACGAATCCAACCACCAGTCTTGATTCTTTGTAGTTGTTGCAGCCATATTCAAATCTTTAACCATCTCATTTGGTATAGCAGAAATCATAGCCACTAGCCCATGTGAAGAACTTTCTACCGTGTTTACCTTCTCGGAATTTCTTGAGTTTCCAGATTTTCCAACATCTCCTGAATGAAAATTTATTCCTGCTTTCTTAAACCTGCAGTCTCGAATCTTATGGACTTTCTTTCCACAATGATAAGACCTCATATTGTTTCTCTTTTTATTACGAGACTTCTTTGAAACTTTCAGACTTTTATTTTCGTTTCCTGACTTATTCTGACTAACAGTATTAACCGTAGAACTAGAGGCATGAACAATTTCATCACGAGCACGAGTCTCACTTTCAATTTGAAGATGAGTTCGAAATTGTTCTATAGTTAACTTGTCAGTAGAATGTAGGATTTTCTTTCTGTAGTTATTCCAGGAAGAAGGCAATTTCGAGAGAATTGCACCTACTTGAAGTGCATCAGGAATTTTCACTTCAAGATCGCTTAGTTTTGAAACTAAGATTTGTAACTCATGAATCTGATCCATTATAGGCTTTATATCTACCATCTTAAATTCGATATACTGCAAAGATAGGAATTTATCGATACCTTGTTTCTCGTTTTCATATGCAGCCTGCAACGCTGTCCAGATTTCCCTTGGAGATTTTAAATTGGAGTACAAATCATACAATCGATCAGCCAAGTATTCAGAATATGACCTCAGCAGAGCAGTTCATCTTCTTCTCCTTTGTTCCTCTCCGAATTGATCGCATCAGTATCCTCCGGGGTTGGTTTTGGTAGTGCAGCCAACAATGGATCAAGAACATAAAAGATTTTCAGCGCAGTGAGTAAGAAGATCATCTTGTCCTTCAACGAGTGAAGTTTGATCCATCAAATTGATCCAATTTGATTAAGTCTTTCGGATTTTCAACTGTAGCCAATAATTTCTCCATAGCAGAAATAACTCTTGAAAATTGTTAGAAAATAAAGATAAGTAACAGAAAATTAAAGGCTTTGAGGCGTGAAAGATCACTATCTTTCAAGAATTATTGCCTGTATATACTTTAGGGATTACAAGCAATTCTCTATCAGGATACAACAAAGCGTGAAACATACGTGCAGATTGAATGCTCTACTTCTAGGATGTCTTCCGTATTTATAGATAAGAAAAGGAGACTTTTCTGAAGAGA
>NW_017683094.1:5761-8919 GCF_001879085.1 Nicotiana attenuata
AAAAGGTCAAAAATGACCCCCGGGCCTACATCGGTCAAAACCCGAGGTTCGAACCAAAACCCGATTACCCATTCCCCCATGAACTCAAATATGTAAGTTATTTTGGAATCGGACCTCGAATTGAGGTCCAAAACCCCCAATTTTAGAAAACCTAGGTTCTACCCTAAATTCCCAATTTTCTCATTAAAATCTTTGTTTTGAAGTTTGAAATTATGTTTAAAGATGTTAAGGAGTAAAGAAAATGAGTTAGAAATCACTCACCAATCGTTTTGGAGAAGAAGAATCATTTGGAAAATCGCCTCTTGTGTTTTGGGTTTTGAAAAAGTGAGAAATGACTTAAAATCCCGACCTTATATACCCTTTTGAAGACTCAGCGCGGACCGCGCAAAAGTGCACCGCGGCCGCGCAGAGGAACTGGAAAAATGACCCTCTCTGAACCCACCCACCGCGGACCGCACTGATTTGGTGCGCGGCCGCGCTGGTCGATTTACCCCCTTGGCCCTCTGAACCCAATCCACACGGTCCGCACAGAAATGTACCGCGGCCGCGCGGCTTCTAGAGCTGACCGCGCAGAATTGACCGCGGGCGCGCTGGGGGCCTGCAACCCCTGAACCTGCAACTTCAGAATGTTTCTAAGCCTAAGAACTTCCGGGACCCACTCAAAACTCACCCGAGTCCTCGGGGCTCCAAACCGAACATGCAAATGAACTCATAAACATACTACGAACTCATCTGTGCGATCAAATCGCCCAATCAACATCATGAATCATCAAATTGGGCCTCACTACCCATGATTTCCTTCCAATTTTCATAGAACATCAAGTTTAGAGTTTTTAGTCCAAAACACGTCAAACGATGTCCAAATTCAACCGTACTTTGCAGAAAGTACTTAAACTGTATATAAGACTTGTACCGGGCGTCGGAACCAAAATACGAGCCCGATACCACAGTCTTTTAATCAAATTTCATTAATTATTTTCCGAAAACAATTTCACACAAAAATTCATTTCTCGGGCTTGGGACCTCGAAATTTGATTCCGGGCATACACCCCAGTCCCATATTTTCCTACGGACCCTCCGGGACCGTCAAATCACGGGTTCGGGTCCGTTTGCCCAAAACGTTGACCGAAGTCAAACTTAATCAATTAAATACCAAAATTTAACAATTTTTTTCTCACAAATTTCATATTTAAACTTTTCCGGCTGTGCGCCCGGACTGCACACAACTCGAGGCAACCCCAAGTGAGGTTTCCAGGGCCTCAAAAGTACAGAGGGAGTAGGAATTTAGGTGATGACCCTTTGGGTCATCACATTCTCCACCTCTAAAATAACCGTTCGTCCTCGAACGGACAAAAGAAAGAAGTACCTGAGTCGGGGAAAAGATGGGCATAGCGGCTCCGCATATCAGACTCGGACTCCCAGGTCGATGCCTCAGGAGGCTGACCTCTCCACTGAACACGAACAGAAGAAAAACTCTTGGATCTCAACTGACGGACCTGCCGGTCCAGAATAGCTACCGGCTCCTCCTCATAGGATAAGTCCTTATCCAACTGGACAGTACTGAAATCTAACACGTGGGTAGGATCGCCGTGATACCTCCGAAGCATGGATACATGGAAAACTGGATGCACGACTGATAAGCTGGGCGGCAACGCAAGTCTATAAGCCACCCCTCCCACTCGATCAAGAATCTCAAACGGGCCAATGTACCTAGGGCTACGCTTGCCCTTCTTCCCAAATCTCATCACGCCCTTCATAGGCGACACTCGGAGCAATACCCGCTCACCAACCATGAAAGCTACATCTCGAACCTTACGGTCTGTCTTCTGCCTAGACTGAGCTGAACGAAGCCTCTCCTGAATGATCTTGACCTTGTCCAAGGCTTCCTGAACCAAATGCGTACCTATCAACCAAGCCTCTCCCGGCTCAAACCATCCAACCGGAGACCGACATCGCCTGCCCGATAAAGCCTCATAAGGAGCCATCTGGATGCTCGACTGGTAGCTGTTGTTGTAAGCAAACTTCGCCAAAGGCAAGAACTGATCCCACGAACCTCCAAAGTCAATAACACAAGCTCGGAGCATGTCCTCCACTATCTGAATAGTCCGCTCGGACTGACCGTCCGTTTGGGGATGAAATGCTGTGCTCAACTCAACCCGTATGCCCAACTCTCGCTGAACTGCTCTCCAGAAGCTGAGGTAAACTACGTACCCCGATCCGAAATGATAGACACGGGCACACCATGAAGGCGAACAATCTCCCGAATATAGATCTCAGCGAACCTCTCAGAAGAATAGGAGATTGCCACAGGAATGAAATGCGCTGACTTGGTCAACCTATCAACAGTAACCCATATCGCATCAAACTTCTTCCGGGTCAACGGAAGTCCAGTAACAAAGTCCATAGTAATCCGCTCCCATTTCCACTCGGGAAGCTCAATCCTCTGATATAAACCACCAGACCTCTGATGCTCGTACTTAACCTGCTGACAATTCAAACAACGAGCCACATATGCTATGATATCCTTCTTCATCCTACGCCACCAATAATGCTGCCGCAAGTCCTGATACATCTTCGCGGCGCCCGGGTGAATAGAGTACCTGGAGCTATGGGCCTCCTCTAAAATCAACTCTCGAAGCCCATCCACATTAGGCACACAAACTCGCCTCTGCAATCTCAAAACTCCATCCGCATCTAAGGTAACCTGCTTGGCACCTCCTCGCTGCACCGTGTCTCTAAGGACACATAAATGGGAATCATTAAACTGCCGATCACGGATATGCTCCGATAACGAAGAACGAGCAACCATGCAAGCTAACACACGACTGGGCTCAGAAATATCCAGTCTCACGAACTGATTGGCTAAAGCCTGAACATCCAAAGCAAGCAGCCTCTGACTGACTGGAATATAAGCAAGACTGCCCATACTGGCTGACTTTCTACTCAAGGCGTCGGCCACCACATTGGCCTTCCCTGGATGATATAAAATAGTGACATCATAATCCTTCAACAACTCCAACCACCTCCTCTGCCTCAAATTCAACTCCTTCTGCTTGAACAAGTACTGAAGACTCTTGTGGTCAGTGAACACCTCACATGCCACGCTATACAGATAGTGCCTCCAAATCTTCAAGGCGTGGACATAGCTGCCAACTCTA